>NC_133802.1:28463368-28763368 GCF_043250625.1 Sebastes fasciatus | reverse complement strand
AGTTTATTGTTGCACACATCATTACATTTAATATACTATATATTATACGTATTTGTTAATGATTATCAAATTATTTGTAAACCTTTGAACATTTTTTTGTAAAAAAAAATCTATAAACATTATATATATATAGATATATATTTTTATTACACTTGTTAATGGTAATAATTGGTTTGTAATCCATCTATAAACATTATTTGGATGCTATTATAAAGATGCAACTGATGATTATAATACCTTGTTAAATGGTTGATAAATACTTTGTAAAGCATCTATAAACACCATTTAGATAGATATTTAATACTTTGTTAATGGTTAATAATTGGTTTGTAAACCATCTATACACATTATGTGTATGGCTATTATAAAGTTATTAACGCATTAACTTTGACAGCCCTAGTTCAAAACAATCTCTTTCAGTCTTTCTTGCATCTTCTCTCTCTTAGATTTTTTTTGCAATATTTCAGCTTTTCTTAATTCTCCACTGTACCCATAGTCTGTTCAGATATCAGGATATCTTCCTTCTCAAAGGACGGTAGATGAGCTGATATGGTGTATCTTCTGACACGTACTGAATTAAGTCCACCGGGGCTGTCTGGGTTTTGTAGTTTTCAGTAATCTTCACGGCCTCAATCCTCAACTTGACTTCCATTAGACTCTGAAAGTCCAGAGGATTGATAGAGGTGAGGGGTGAAAGAGAGCCTGAAAGTAGAAATCTCTCTCTAATGGTTGAGATTCCTTCTCTCTTCTTTTCTCCCTCTTTCATCTTCCCTGTCTGGTGTTTTGCATTTTCACCCCACCTCCCTTTTTCTTCCTTTTTTTTTTTTCCATTTCTCCCCGTTTCTTCAGATTTCATCCGTCTGGATTCAACCTTCATCTCTTTCTCTCTGACCGCTCTCCGTCTCCTCCTTTAGCTCCCCCTCTCTTGGGTATGATTATAGTATCTCTGCTTTCCCCTCGGCATGCTGGGAATGAAAAATGGATCCCTCGTCCCATCTCTTTCTCCACAGTGTATGTGTGTGTGTGTGTGTGTGTGTGTGTGTGTGTGTGTGTGTGTACGCGTACATGCACTGCAGGGAGTGCGTTGGTGAAAGAGATAAATGCCGGAGCAAAGTGTGTTGATGTGGAACTATTTCTGTGTGTGTGTGTGTGTTGATAAATGTGGTGGAAGTGTGTGTTGATGGAATCAGTAAATAGTTAATGAGCAGGGAGGAGAAGCGTGCCGAAGCCCCAGGAGGTGATATTGACGGAGACTCCGACATACTGAACACATGGCGACAACAATACAGGACAATAAAAGTAATCACCATCAACTCCATATGTTAACGCGTTGCGCTGATCAGAACGGTTTAAAGCTGACGCCTGTGAGTCGTATTTACAAACCCAGTGGGCCTGTAAGCTGAAGACACGCTTTGTGTTTCAGTCGGGCTTTTTACTTGTCAATACTTTTCATTTTAATCACTTCTGCTGCCTGTTTACATGTCAAGTCTCATTTTGAGCTAGCTGTGAGGCTCCGGTGGTGGTGACTGTCAACACATTGGTCAACAGCAACCCTTATGGAAACATAGTGTACTTCAAGTTTATTTTATGAAGTATACTCAAGTTTCCTCAAGTATACTTCATGTTGTAAATATACTAATATCAATGTAGTAGTAGTATACTTGTAAGTGTACTACTTCAATACATTTTGGGACTAAACTGACCCATTTTTTAGTTAATAAAAGCAGTGCTCGAAGTGGGCCGGTACGCACCAGACGCAGTACCGGCACTTCTTCATTATACTCCTTGGCGTACCGTGACTTTTTCTTGCATACCGGTACTCTTCTCTGCCCTCTCCATATCAGGTTCTCTGGGAGATTCATGATGGCGATTCATAACGGCCGCGGTTTTATGTCAGTTTCACTTTTACAACGTAGTAGTAGGCGTAGCAGGCCCCTAATGACCCACATCTATGGTGCTTATAGTGACCGATAACGCCTATTTAATGGCCTGATAACAGTCGAATCGGGTGAATTAACAGGCTCCCAGCACCTACAGGGCTATAATAGGTAATAAAGAAAATGTTTCATTAACATATTTGACTTCAGTCCCTTCTCTCTGACACACTGAGACTGCAGAGATTAGAAATCAATCCTCTGGGACAACTAGTCAATACTGACTGAAGTATTCAATGAAGGCCCAGAATGATAATGCTGCTTGGTACTTGTCTGTATAACAATCAGTACTCAGCCAGTAATGAAGTCTCCATAATCTAAAAGTCAAAGCAAATCACTAAGAAGCCTCTTGGTTGGTCAAATAACACAGAGTTATATGTAAGGTGACCAGATCCCAACAAGCTAAATGTGGGACAAAGAGTATGTTTGTGTGGGACAATGTGGGACACGTTACCAAGGCTGAGAGGTAGTCTACAGTTTTCATATTATTTCTTTCTAAACCTTAACAATAAACATCTCTATGTTTTGCCCAAACGCATCCATACATCGGCAGTTCGCTTTTTGAGCCGCACGTTTCTTGTTTTCACAAGAATTATTGAGTGCTTCTATTGAAAATGATCAATAACCCATATTGATAAAACACAACAGGCTCCTGATTGAGATCCATCCTGTCCAGCTAGAAACAGAAAGGTCCATTAGATGAAAGCCAGCTCTTGTATGGAAGATAGCAGGTTATTTCCAACAGAAGACAACAGTCAGCTCTTTTGTCCCGTTCAGTTATTAATTTCACACTTCACTTAGCTGTGATTTCTGTCGGGCTAATGTGGCAGAGCCCAGTCGGGACTCGTATTGTTACCGTCCCTGTAAGCACACACACATACACACCAGTATAATGAGCGGGAGCGCCGCGGGCTGCCGGGGAAATGTTGTCATTATCATCACACACTCACAGTCGACCGCCCAGAGTCCACACAGACGAACAAAGACAATGTTACTGTTACCAGTCCTGTCCATTAATCCATCCACCTGCCTGTCCATCAGCTACACACAGATCCAACCACAGACTTTTATTACCATAGATTAAAATTAATTACGATGAGGGGAACCAAAAAACAGATTAAATCGACACGTGAAACATTTTAAACTGAAAAATGTTTAAAATGGGGTTGTCAAAGTTCACACGATAATAACACATTAACGCAAATTTGTTTTAACGCCACTAATTTCTTTTACGCCACTTGCGATATTTAACGCTCCAAACTAACTCTAAATTTTGTTGAGAAAAAACTGTCATGGCCATGACCTCAAGATATGTGAATGAAAATGGGTTCTATGGGTACCCACGAGTCTCCCCTTTACAGACATGCCCACTTTATGATAATCACATGCAGTTTGGGGCAAGTCATAGTCAAGTCAGCACACTGACACACTGACAGCTGTTGTTGCCTGTTGGGCTGCAGTTTGCCATGTTATGATTTGAGCATATTGTTTTATGCTAAATGCAGTACCTGTGAGGGTTTCTGGACAATATTGATCATTGTTTTGTGTTAATTGATTTCCAATAATACATATATACATGCATTTGCATAAAGCAGCACGTTTGTCCACTCCCATGTTGATAAGCGTATTAAATACTTGACGAATCTCGCTTTAAGGTACATTTTGAACAGATACAAAAATGTATAATTAATTTGCGATTAGTCAAAATTAACTATTAAATATTTTAATCGATTAGTTTAAAAAGATCATGAATTTGAAATAAAAGAGATGACTGAATGAGTTTAACTTCAAAGGCTCTGATTGGCTGAGTTGTTTTTCGACCAGGAAGAAGCAGCCATTCGCCTGCCCGTTTCAAATGGCCAACAAACCAGAACAGGTCTGGAACCAAGTGAAGCATGTTCTCCATATAACCACACACTGAAGAACAAACACAAACACACACACACACACACACACACACACACTGTTGTCTCCCAGAGAAATGTGTTATGTCAGGGTGGAAATTCCCGGCCGACCTACTTAATGGCAGATGAAACACAATCACTGACCGGACCACAACAGGCCTGATAGATGATTGTGGGTATTGAGTGAGTATTGACTGGCCTTATGTTCACTGACATACACACACACACACACACACACACACACACACACACACACACACACACACACACACAGACAACCTGCAGAGGCCATGTAATGCATAACAATCAGCTCTGAAACAAAGGCAGGGAGGAGGAGAGGTGTGTGTGTCTGTGTGCAACCATGCAAGTATTCATGAGCTGGTTTGTGTGTGTGTGCGTGTGTGTGTGTGTGTCTCACCTGGAAGTAGCATGTTAGCGTGTGCATCAGAGGCCTTCTTCTGCATGTGTGTCTTCAGGCATTAGTTTGATGCGAGTGTGTCTTCAGGCATTAACTTTGCACGTGACGATTCCTGCACGCTTGACAATCTAATAAAACGACACACACAGTACTTTCATTATTACAGTTCACACACACATGCGCACGCGCACGCACGCACACGCACACACACACACAAACACGCTGAACGCATAAATAATTACCTCCATGTTCATTTGCAAGCAGGTGTTTCCTTTCATACTGCCCCCTGAGTGACGCCCGTACACGGTTGTGCTTACAGCTGTATCATTTATGCTAATGTGTGTGTGTGGCTGGCGGCTGGTTGTGTGGAAGCCAGTTATTATGAGCTGTTGATTGAGGTGGGAGTGAACCAGGGGTTACTGACTGCCCTGTAAATTAGCATCTGTTCTGCCTACAGTATGTGCCCTTGAGCAGACCACTAGGGGGGGTTTCCTTTGACGTGCCCCTCTCGTCTCTTGGTAACATGGCACCTGAAGTCTGAGCGAGAGTCAATTTAAAATCTGATGGTATGATTTAAAAAGCAATAACATAGCTGTGTTCGAAAACCATACTACTGACGGACGCAGTATACAGTACATACTGCGTTCCTCAGTAGTATGAAACAGTTAAAGCAAACATATTTTGCAGTGTGCTAGACCAGGATTTAGCCTTTAAACAAGCTCTTAAAGCACTGGACAATAAAACAAACTCGTACCACTATTGCAATATAATCAAAAAATACAGCTTACTTAATACAACACTATTTATTCCAACAGCTCATGGGGACGTAAGATGGGCCATTTACTCAAACTGCTTTTTCAGTTACAGAAACAAAACAGTGGACTGATCTCCCTACAGATATTAGAGTCATGTTAAAAATGATCATGTTGTCTCAGCAGGTTATCTCTGCCCCGTCAGAGGCTGCTCTTTCCCTCTCCTCTTCCCTCGCCACTCTGCTGCTCTGTAGCCGCTCTGTGAGCGTCATTGGCCGGCTCTCCAGCGAGCTACGCCCGCGGGCCATTGTGGAGCTTTTCAACTCTAAAAATGCAGATAATCACAGGTTCTTGTTAATTTATAATGGACATTTGTGTTGCGATATTTAAACAAAATCATCCGTCAACAAGGAAATAAAAGCCTCTTGTCTACAGACCGGTCTCTAGAGAGCTCCAGCAGGCTCATAGCGGTCTGTGAGAGTGACTGCCCGGCTGGCGAGGTAGCGACCCCGGCAGGCGCTAGCCGTTTGTGGAGCTTCTAAACTCCGAAAACGTTGGAGCAAATATTCGATTCGCCATCTATGGAGGTGCACATTGACCATGACTCTGTGGAGCCTTTAAACACACTAAATTACAACCAAGATAACGAACAATATCAGAAATTATTATAAAAATATTATAAAGACAACCACACACCAACATTATGGATGTTCTATATTAACTATGCTTTTCGCCAAGCAAACAAATACAAGAAGATATCTTGTCTTTAATGTTCAAGTCTCTCGTTTATGTGTTTTTATCTCTCCTCCCATCCTCAGTAACACAATCTGTCTCTGTCTCCCTCTCTCTCATTAGCAAAAAGGCTGGAGTGACTCCCTGCGGCCGATGGACAGACATGGAAACGTAAAGGTAGAACACACTCGGATGTTGCCATCCATCAGCTCTCAATGATCCTCCTCCATGTCTGACTTCTCTTCCTCTTCACTGACTCCTCATCCCTCCATCCGCCTCCTATCAGTCATCTTTAATAAGGTTCCACTCCCATAAAGCAGATGATAGATAGAGAAGATTTCCTCCCAGACTGTCACCTATACAGCCTTTAATCATTGATTGATGTGAGGAAGGTTTGATGAGTGTGCAAAGTCTTTTTGACGATTCTCTTTCATATATTCACATCTACAGTTAGCGCTCTCTATACTTGCTTGATGTCTCTGTAGTTGCCTCTTGACTAAAATATATCAACACTCACCAACAGTAATTCTTTTTAAACTAGTAGTTTACTGAGAGTATACTTAAAAGTGTACTTTCATAAACTAAAAAGTGGGTTACAAGTATATTACTAGTAAACTATAACAGTATACCTGTCAGTTTACTTGTAGTATAGTTCATATTAGAGTTGCAGTACAAAATACAACTTGGATGTAAACTAGTTGAGTACTCAAAGTTACTCTTACTCCATCTTGGTTTTTGGCGTTTGTCATCTTGTTTTTTGGCCATCTTATTGTTTTTTTTGCCGTCTCCATATTGGTTTTTGGCCGTCCCATCCTGGTTTTTGGCGGTTGCTATCTTTATTTTTCAGCTGTCTCCATCTTGGTTGTTGGCGGTTGCCATCTTGGTTTTTGGCGGTCGCCATCTTGGTTTTTGGCGGTTGCCATCTTGGTTTTTGGCCGTCCCATATTGGTTTTCGGCGGTTGCCATCTTGGTTTTTGACGGTCGCCATCTTGATTTTTGGCTGTCTCCATCTTGGTTTTGACGGTCGCCATCTTGGTTGTTGGTGGTTGCCATCTTGGTTTTTGGCGGTTGCAATCTTGATTTTTGACGGTCGCCATCTTGGTTTTCGGCTTTCTCCATCTTGGTTTTTGGCGGTTGCCATCTTGGTTTTTGGCCGTGGCCATCTTTATTTTTTGGCCGTGGCCATCTTTATTTTTTGGCCGAGGCCATCTTGTTTTTTTGGATAACATCATCTTGTTTTTTTGCAACCAAAAGTGACAAAAGTTTATTCTGTATTTGCTCATTGCCTGTGTATAAATTCTGCTTCATAAATGACATGCTGTGAATCTGATCCCTGTCTCCAGGTCAGAGGACGGAGGCTCTCTCAGCTCCCACTAGACAGGCCACAAAACTCCCAGGAGCCTTTGCACCAACCCGGGTCGGCCCGCAAGAGTCACAGGAGGAAAGGTACACCTCATCCCACTAACAGACACAAACATGAGCACATTCTTTATCATTCAGTCAGTGCTTTGACCTTCTTTCTTTCTTTCGTTTGTGCTCTCTTTGAAGTTTTGAGCTGCTGTCAGACGAAAATCTGTCTTGTCTCTTTTTCATCTCATCTCTTAATATCATCTCCCTTCATTAGTTCTAACCCAAACCTCACTTTATCCTCTTACTTGTCTTTCCCACGTTCTTGCCTCATTACATCTCATCGTATCCCATTTCTCTTCGTCCCATTTAGTTTCAGCTGATGTTCCTCTTCCTTGTCACATTTTCTCATCTCTTCTATCTTTTCCCCTCTTATCTCCTGACATTTCCTCTCATCTTTTTCCTCTCATCTTTGTAAATATTAAATCATTTTGTGTTATCACTTGACTTTTACCATCTTTTCTGATGTTACCGCAGCGTTTTATCATTTCTGCTTATCTGTTTCAATATCAGTCACACACCATCTGTATCATCTCCCACCTCGTATTTATTATTATTTATTTTTTTCCTAATTTATACAAGCAAACAGTTGACAAGATAAAAACAGGCAGTAAATAAAGATTCTTCTTAAGCTTCATGGCTTCCATTTACTTTGATTTGGTGATGGTCATAAATATGGGTATAAGGTGTCTTTTATATTCCACATAATTCACTTGTCTGATCTCATCTCGCCCGGGTCTTCATGATGTCCTCGAAATGAATGAACTATATTTCAAAGTGGAGCACATTTAAATGAAATGAAGACTAAAACCTCATCATACTGGAACCTATAATAAGTCATCAGCAGCTCCTCTAACTCACATTAGATAAAGCTCAAATACTGTAAACTTGCTGGATAAGACGAGTTAGAAATTATGCCTATTAAAGTCGCCAAATTGGATGAGGGGAGTAAAGATTAGAAGATGGAAAACTAATTTTACTGTGTCTTCACAGTTTCAGTGTAAACTCAGGTTAGCTCTGTGTTGTTAACCTGACCCTCATCCTCCTCCTCCTCCTCCTCTCAGGTACGTTAGTGTGCAGCGGTAACGGTACCGGCAGCAGCTCCATCTACTCCGTTGCCATGGTGGCGATCCCAGACTGCGTAGACAACGCCACGCAGACGGACATCAGCTTCCAGAACATCGTGCCGCTGGGGAAGGGCAGAGGTCACCACCACCACCACCACCACCACCGGGGAGGCGGCTCCTCCTCCCCTCCACCACCTCCACCCTCTCCTCCCCTCCCTCACCTCGTGGGACCGTATGGGATCAATGAGTTGTACGTCCTGACCTGTTGTCTCCACATGTGAAAAATCTATAATGTTTATGGCAAGCCGTTTTAACATTTAATAGCTAAGCTTGACTATCCTGAATTAACATTAGAGATATTCACAACTGCATTTTGACTAGTCTGAATTCTTATTCAAGATATCTATAACGTCATTGTGACTAGTCAAAACGACAGTTAGAGGTATCTGTAATTCA
Organism: Sebastes fasciatus; assembly: GCF_043250625.1. Classification (NCBI taxonomy): domain Eukaryota; kingdom Metazoa; phylum Chordata; class Actinopteri; order Perciformes; family Sebastidae; genus Sebastes; species Sebastes fasciatus. The sequence continues at coordinate 28,754,698 of NC_133802.1, read as the reverse complement.
GTTCTGACTATCCTAAATAACAGTTACAGATATCTCAAACCTCATTCTGACTAGTCAGAATTGTTGTGCATGATGTTGCTCATCAAGGCTTCCCACTGGAAATCGGCCCAACAAAGCATCTGAACAGTGTCAGCAGAAGCTTTTGCAAACTTGGATAGTTCGGTAAAGTTGGAAAAATATTCACAGATTCAAACTTCCCGGATCAATAACTCATAAGTTGTTAAAACACAAACGACAGCTCTTTGTAACTGTAGTGAGGTAGACAACGAGCTACAACCTCATTTGAATCAAAATGGGCCGTCCTCCGAGCTGGACACATAACATCGGTCTCTATGCGCAGCCGGCTGTGAGACGAGTGGTTCAGGGACCGCTGTGGATCAGATAGTTAGAAACGGACATGAAATAGAAGGAGCTCATCATCAAGGAATCTGTGGCCAACGAGAGCTTTGTTCTCTAGAGAGTTGTGGTGAAATTTACAACGTGTTGTAGATTTATTGTCTCCAGACACACTTTATAAACCCATACGGCTGCAGTGCAGCACCATAGTATGTTTCAATAGCTTCCGCCTCCCGTCCCATCCCGCCCCCTTCTGACGTAGTTACAGATATCTGCAACGTCTTTTCACCTCGTCAAAACCCCGTCATTATAACTAGTCAAAATTGTATTCTAGATATCTAAAAAGGACAATGTAGATATCTTCAATTGAGGGGAATTGAAGATATCTTGAGCTGGAATTCTGACTAGTCAGAATTAAATTGTAGATATCTGAAACTGGAACTACAACTAGTCATAATTCAGTTGCGGATATCCACAACTGCATTGTGGATATCTGTAGTGAGAAACCCCATACACATGAGTGGCAAAAGTAGTTTGAATCGTACAAGTCAAAATCTAATTACGGATATCTAAAATTCGATTTTTGCCTAGTCAAAATAGAATTATGGATATCTTGAATTAGAGTTTTGACGAGGCAAAATGACGTTGCAGATATCTCTAATGAATCTCCTGTCTAGCTATTAAATGTTAAAATGGCTTGCCATATAAAGTTAGATACGATGGGGGTTGATTTTATCTCTCCCTCCTCCCTCCAGCTGTGTGTTTGAGTACAACGACCCCGATGACTACTTTGATGTCTCCAACCATGAGGTGGACAGGCAGGATGACCTGGAGTACGAGGTGAGAACTGCTGCTGTATTACTAAAAAACTAAATGTCTTGAATTCATTCAACAACACAGTGGCTGAGCCCCCCCCCCCTCAGAAACTACTGGTATCCCCGCTGCACATTTGTGACTCCATGAAAAGTATAAAGTCATACAGCCTGATGAATATATGAACATCTGGAATATGATGAACTGAGCAGACCAGCCAGCTGTGGCTCTTCACTTGCTGTATGAGAACAGAGGAAAGACTCCTTTATTATCAGTTTGATGAGCTATTTTCAGGGTTCTCTAACTCATAAAACATGAAGATAGGGAGACGCAATTCAGTAATTCAGTACGGCGTTGTTGAATACTCAATTCTAATTGGTTAATCACGGTGTTCTACAGTCTGTTATTTCTTTATAGCAGACCGTTGCTATGTATAACAAACAGTTTAGGGTTCAGTGCCTTGCTTAAGGGCAACTTATCACTATTACTGTTACTTAGAGAAGACAAGATTTTGAGTCTGGAAGGAAAGACGAGAGGAGGGTGGAGGTAGGGGTGGATGAGGGGATGAGAGTGAATAAGAAAGTAAAAAACAGAAGGGAAGGTTAAAGGTAAGAAGGGGGAGGAAAAAGAAATGGAAAGCAGAGGAGGAGGAGGAGTGAGAGAAGAAAAAGGAAGAGGAGATAAATAATCAAGTGTAAAAATGAATGAAGAGGTATAAAAGAAAAGGAGGATATGAGGACAAAGGGAAAGAAAAAGTGAGTGATGAATGAGAAGACAGGGAGGAAACACAGACAAAGGAAAGAATCGATGAAATGAGACCTGGAGGATGGAAAACGGAAATACAGACATTTTCTGCTTGTGCTGCAAAACCATCCACAGCCTCCAGAAATGTTACTGGAACCAGTTGACTTCTACAAGCTGTCGTGTTTGGCGGAGAAAATCGAGATGAGTGATGGTCAGACTGGTCTTAACCTTCAAAAAGAGGCTCTTAGTTCAGTTTACGCAGGCCTAATGGACCACTGTGTTTAGCTGAATGGCACTTTGTCTCCGTTTCTGCTCCGCTGGTTCAGAGCTGTTTGAGACAAACGCCTGTTTGGTCATTAAAGAAGTCAGCAAAGTGGAAACAGTCTCGTTCTTTCTGGCTCGTGTACCAAAGACACTTCCTGTTCTACTCCCCCTCTGCCTTTTCTAAGCCATGTTCATTCGTTCCTCTGCTCTCTCTCTCTCTCTCTCCATCCTCATTCATTCTCCTAATCTCCACCATCATTATATCCCCCTAAATTACTTCTTAATGTCCTACTCTCTTTTATTCTTGATTACATCCTTCATTTCCTTCTTAAATCACCTCTTCCCTCTGTCGATGCCCTCTAGGTAAAACCAGATAGGGTTGTTGGTCCTAACTGGTAGTTCCAGCTGACCACTGATGGTCTAAGGTCTCTGATTTCTTAACCTCTTTTACCCGACGGTCCCGGTACCACTTTTCGGCTGAGCTGTGTGTTAAAACAATGCCTTTAAAAACGTCATAAAATGCTGCTGTGGTCTTTTTTCAAAATTGTTTCTAAAAGACGAGGCCTTAACGCTACTAAAACAACACCTTTGTCCAAACAATGTTTGTTTGGCAATGATTTCAATATTTTAGATATATATAAACGCACACAATTTTTATTTTTGCTTTATAATATTTTTTTCCGTTTTTTTATTGAATGTACATTCTTGACTGATTATTTTTTGTTATATTATTTACATTGTTATTGATCTTATTTGTTATTATCTCAGTTTTACTTTATTATTATAATAAAACTACTCCATTTGAAGTCAAAATTATACAATTAGGGTTTTTTTTTTATTGATTTTATACTGTGCACAATGGTAGAATGTGATGATGCACAGGGTAAATGTCCTGGCCCAAGGCTCCATTGTGTGCACATATCCTCCTGTAGTGGATATCAGTAGTATTTTAGAGCCATATTCCCTTTCAAGAGGTAGAAAACCCATTTGGCACACTTTGGGTAGCCAAGTATTCCAAATGGAGAGTTCGCCTGGTCCTATCTTTACTAAAAACCTTTGTAGACTCTATGTGCTTTGTGTATTTATATCTGCTTTGGCACAGTTGTAGGCAAGGAGCTGCTGAATGAATTCAGTGGCATCTCTGTGCATGGCATCATTGCTGTAATGGTGTTATCCACTGTCTAATTCTAGAAAAAAAATTGTAAAACAATGTTACTTACACTTGGGAGGAATTCTCTGAGGTCTTACCTATCCATAGAGACCAACATCATGCATATAAACCTGGTAGTTGAGGAGCTATTCTTGATTTACGTTGGGTATGTCTGTCTAGGCGAACCACACCTTCCAGTACCCTATAGGGCTTAAGAGGTTAAGACAGTCTTTGTTCTAAAGTTTGGGACAAACCTGACGACTAGTCAAACCTATACGAAAACTGGACCAACCACACAACCAGATTATTTTTATACTACTATTTCACAAGGTGAACTTTTCTCTGCCACTTTCTGGTCTGAAGACCGCTTAAAGACCAAACCAGTTCAGACCATCTTCCCCTTTTCCTCCAGGAGGTGGAGCTGTACAAATCCAGTCAGCAGGAGAAGCTGGGTCTGACAGTCTGCTACCGGACGGAGGACGAGGAGGATCTTGGGATTTACGTTGGAGAGGTGACACTCATCTACTCTTCATCCCTTTATTCTATACTCTTCCTTCTTCCCAGAGTTCATTCACTCATTTATTTAACTCATAACAGGCTCATGTATCTTTAAAAACATTGGCATTGTACATTTCTGTAAACATTGGATACGTTGAATGTGGATGCCTCTGAACCCAGAATACATTCCATATCAGCCTTGTATCACACTTTCAGAAACACACGATGCCACGTGGTTAATGTTGTGAAATGATTGGTTAAGCTGGGCATACACTGTACGATTTTAGAAATGTTATTGTAACTCCTACTCCTACTGTAGGAGTAGATCGTTTGCGATGTAAAGCCAAAGCTCACGATTTATGTGCTCACATTGTACGGTCTGATCGTTAGCCACGACCTGAGTGCTCACACTGTACGTGTAAAATAGAGAAAAAAAATCACGTGAAACCGTTTTGTCAATAAAGAATTTGCCGGCATATATGGACTTGCAGGTGGCTAGGAAGACATGGATAGTATGGCTTATCCATTTTTCAGAGAGAATTGGAGGTGAGCTAGCTACGGTTTACTATATCTATTGTAGCCTACATTGTTATCTTGACGCTCTGATTACTGTAAAATAAAGTAGAAAAAAGGTGCTGACGTTGGGAAATGTGCTGGTGGCTCTGCTTCAACTGTGCAAGAGCCTGTGGACGGCCAACCAAATTTTCTGACATATTCTGAAGTTCATCCGAGGACTGATTAACTCCTCCCGAACCGAGTTAGTCGGCCCTCGGTCCCCCCTGTACACTGCACGGCAACCGACGCCCGTCGAAGCTGGAATTCGGTCCGACTCTAAAATGAGTCGTGCGGCTCAAAATTTGGGCCAGAAACGGGCTAAAATTGTACAGTTAATGCCCAGCGTTAGGCAACATCACTACTTGGTTATGGTTAGAAAAAAAGATCATGGTTTATGTTAAAATAACATAACAATGGTTTCTATGTTTAGGCAACAAAACCACTTACTTAGATTTCGGAAAAATCTCATGGTTGGGCTGAATTAAGAACGTAAACTAAGTAAAATACATACAGAAACTACAGAAACACAGAAAACACGTCACAAACGTCACTAAAAACACATGTCACGAACATACCGTAACTTATAAAACAAAACAGCTCCTGATTGAAAGTCCTGTGTTTGTTGGACCCATCCACCTCCCCTATAAGCAGTCTCTCTCTCTTTTTTTATTTTACATCACTAGCTCCGACCGTAGCATATTCACGCAGATGCATTTACATTGCTGTCAGTACAGACTATGTGGCTTGAAAATGACACGCCTAAAGCAGGAATGGCGTTCTCATTACTCTTTTTGCCTTGACATTATGGTGTCATTCACTGACCGAATGCTAAATCATTCAACGTATCCGTGGTTTGCAGAAATGTAAAAGACCAACATTTTTCTCTGGTGACTGGGCTGCATCTGTTTACTCATTTATTTGGAAAAAATGCAGAAAAGTCTGATGCATTAATACAGCTCATAAAGGTGATACTCCTGCTTGCTCCATTTATTCATCCTTCTCTTTCTTACCTATTAATTTATTTATTACATCCATCCATTAATCACTTTATTCATTATCTTATCCTTTGAATCATTCATTCAACCAATTACTACTCACTCCTCCGTTCTCTCCTTCATTCGGCCAGCTTATACCGATTTATTCATTGATGGATCCATTCAGTCAGTCATTATTAATCATCTGTTTCTTAATTCATGAGGTCGTTTATTTATCTGTCTATTCCTCAATTGCTTTGTTTATCTTCATCTTTCTCCCACTTTAACTTTAGGTTAATCCAAACAGCATAGCAGCCAAGAACGGACGCATCAGAGAGGGTGACCGAATCCTACAGGTACACACACACACAAGCAGACATCTGAACATTTGACAACTTTTGTCTGTTTTTTATTGCATCAAAAACTCATAAAAGTTAACATTTCACTTAAGTGTTAAAGTGTTCCTTACCTGCAGTAAGCATTGTACTTGGATTATGGTTTGGTGGGAGAAACATCTCAGACTCTGGTAATGCTATTCCTGCTCAGTTTAATTAAAACTACTAATAGACTGCCACTATTCAAACCATTAATGTTGTTTGTCAGCAAAATAAAAAGTTAACTCAAGGTCTACTTACTAGCTTTTTTAACCACTAATCTTCCCCAGCGAGTGGAGTTGGCTCAGTTGTTCTTGCATAATCTATAGAGCGCTCCAGGGATGACGTATTTTTGTAGGCCAACCAGGAAGTTAGCTTCGCCCTGGTTCCTTCGGCAAAAAACCCAATGGGATTTTTCCATTGGGTTCTGGATTATTGCAGAAAATAATCTCTGTGGCAAACACATTTTTATGATCATTTCTGTTCAGTAAAATAATCTCAAATGAACACCACTTTATGATTTTTGAAGTGTGAATGCAATCGCCAGAAGTAAATAGCTAACGTTAGCTATAAACGAGCTACACCACGGTCACATGCATGTGAGTATACTCATTGGATCCACAAGAGTCTCAGCTTTACAGTGATACCCAATTTAAGCTATTTCAAGACTGTTTAGGGACCACAGTCTGCAGAACTATTCAAACACATCATGTTAGAATAGGCAAGAATAACACATTTATACTGCTTTTATTTATTTTTTTGCCCAAAACTGCATGTGATTATCATAAAGTGGGCATGTCTGTAAAGGGGAGACTCGTGGGTACCCATAGAACCCATTTTCATTCACATATCTTGAGGTCAGAGGTCAAAGTGACCCCTTTCGAAATGGCCATGACAGTTTTTCCTCGCCAAAATGAAGCTTAAGTTTTGAGCGTTATTTAGCGTCCTTCCCGACAAGCTAGTATGACGTGGTTGGTACCAATGGATTCCTTAGGTTTTTCTAGTATCATATGATGTCTGTGGCCCTAAAAGCGAACCTGCTAGAGCCTCTGAAAGACAGTAAAGTCGGTCGGGATCGCGTTCTCAGAGGATTAAAAGTGTCTGTAGAGTTAACTTGTAAATAAACAAGTAACAAGGCTAGTTTTTCCTCTTTGTCACACAGACTCATGTTCCCCAGACTTCCAAACCTTTTGATTGTAATGACCCCGTGACTTCTACTTTAGCTTCACCCTCAGGACAAACTTTACACATTTGAGTTCCTCTAAAGCACCACAATCCATTTAAGCCACTAAATGTTGACAGTAAATGTTCATAAATATTGACTGTTGACCTTCAGGATAAATTAATTTTCTCCAGACTGAAAATACAAACTTGTCCTCTGCTAAATAAACTGTCTCTATGAGGGTTAAGAAATAGTATCAAATCAAACTATGTAAATGTGTACCTGGAAGCACGGGGACAGTCTTGTCCAATCAGAGAGAACTGTCAGCAGCCCAGTTACTGCTGTCCTAAAAATAGACAGAGAGAGATGGAGGGTGTTACCACCACACCGCTCAGCTCTGTTCGTCAGACAATAGAAACCATTAGATATTTATCAGTGGTTAATAAAGTCATTCAGTATTTTCATCAATATATATTAATCTAACTCAGCAGTGATGGAGCTCATGTCCACACAACATACACCTTACATCCTAAACTCTGAGACAGAGCGAGGGTGAGACACTACAGCTCTCTGATTGGGCCGCCGCAATGATGTCAACTCAAATTGATGCCGGTGACCAATCACAGTCCAGAGAGAGAGAGAGAGAGAGAGAGAGAGAGAGACAGAGAGAGAGAGAGAGAGAGAGAGAGAGAGAGAGAGAGAGAGAGAGAGCTCAGAATCTCAAGAATGACATAGCAAATATTAATATAGCAAATATCCTGCAGCCTCCAGGAAATGACCACAGAAAAGAAAACAATAAAAGAAACTAAAACTGCACATTCCCCCTGCTTACAATATATCACACTTTTCAAGTTACAAAATAGAATTTCAACTATTCCAAAAGGATTTTTCTTAAATAAATTGTCGCTGCAAAAGCGAGTGTCGGTTAGTAAGTAGGGCTGTCAATCGATTAAAATAGGTAATTGCTATTAATCGCAAATTAATAATAATTAGGTAATTTCTTATCTGTTCAAAATGTACCTTAAAAGGGAGATTTGTCAAGTATTTAATACTCTTATCAACATGGGAGTGGACAAATATGCTGTTTTATGCAAATGTATGTATATATTTATTATTGTAAATCAATTAACAACACAAAACAATGACAACTATTGTCCAGAAACCCTCACAGGTACTACATTTAGCATAAAACAATATGCTCAAATCATAACATGGCAAACTGCAGCCCAACAGGCAACAACAGCTGTCCTCAATCAATGTTTTTGTTTGGCGTTGACTGCTCTTTCTAAGAGAGTTTGACGGTGAAAAACGAGTGTGAGTAAATTTCTCTCTGTGGCATTACTTTGCTCATTATTCTCTGACCCTCCGACTGACCACCTCGCCACAACAGTGTCAGGGAAAAAAGTAAAGTTGTGGAATGGGATGAGAATAGATCGGCGGCACCTGGCATCGCCATGGTTACCGGGCAGTGGATGAATGATGTCAGCACCGGTTCCCATGACAGCCGTCACCACAGAGATAAAGGCCTTTTGGACAGCTGTGGTGTCTCCCTGCAAGTCTGGAGAGCATGCCTGTCCTTTCACACAGTACAACCACAAAATATCATATATACCTGTGACAGGTTTGTATGTGTTTTATGATTATGTGACATTAATTGGGTAAAACACAAAAAATACTGTGTTTTTGGTCCCATTTATAGTGGATAAAAAGAGTGAAGACTTAAAACAACTAATGAGACACCAGGGAGGGGTTTCTATTTCTTATTCTATCTACAGCTACGAGTTTCACATTTGATATATGTGATTACTGATCTCTTGACCTCCCCTCGTCCCCTCCAGATCAACGGCGTGGATATTCAGAACAGAGAGGAAGCGGTGGCCATTTTGACCCGAGAGGACAGCATCAACTTCTCACTTCTGCTGGCCAGGCCTGACATAGAGGTGACGTCACACGACACAACACACCATCACATAAATCAATCCCAACTCGTCGGACACCGACGCTTGGTCAGTGGCCCTACGCTTCAAGCTATGACGCTCTACGTACCCCTCTAGCATCAGTTTTGGACGTGTCAGGGACGGCGTGTCAGTTTTTCCAGCCAGTTTTACTTCCCGTTTTTTGGTATGAGACCACAAATGAGACAAGAATTAGCGCAACACACCAAATCTCTCTCACTCGCTGTCTTGTTTACCGTCTCCACCTGGCGAGGCGGCCTCCTGGCAGACTCAAACGAGCTTGAGTGAACCTGCAGCTTGGAGGATGACGTATGACCTGCAGCTTCTACTATAGTCATACGTCATATTCACATTTTACCAACAACCTTCTTTTTTTTTTTTTACTTTGAGCACAAATTATTATTTGTCCAAAAAAAAATGGATAATCGACTTAGTCAGGAAATGACTCAAATAAATATGAAATATCATAGAAAAGCCAAAATACACTGGAGGGGGGCTTTAAGTACGTAGCCGTGTAATAAGCGGGATAATGTACAGCTAGCGGGTCATTGTTGTGAAATAAACCCCTTCAGGGCGATGACCCTGTCGGGGTTTATTTCACAACTATGACCCGCTAGCTTTACATCCCTTATATAATAGATTTAAAAAAAAAAATGGATTGTCTTAATAGCTGTCAGTATATTAACAGATTAATCTAACAATCACTTCACCACTCGTTTAAAGTGAGTGACTTGTTTTCTGGGATAATGGATCTCTTCATTTCCAGGTCCAGAAATAGTCCCCACATCCATAACTTCAGGTCTAACAGTGTCTCTCATGTTTCATCACTCAGCTCGCCTGCTGCAGCCTACTTTACTAACCTACTTTCTCCTTGTGTCACTGCTGCTGCTGCTGCTGGTCGACAGGAGAGGAAAGACTCATTAACAGCCACAGTTTGGTTCTCAGTGTGGTCGCAGTGCTGGATGTTATCCTTTTCTTATATCTGTAACATACTGTATATGAACTAACAGCTGGTTTGGCAGGAAGTTTGTTTCCTCGCCTCTAATATTGATCGATTTTGGAGACCCGCTGACCTTTCCTCTAGCACTACCTAACTTAACATTTTCAGATGATTGAATCTCCTGACCCGATAGCTGTAAACATGCAGCGTTTGCTGAATTCACACTCTGAATATTGACTGTGGTGACCTCGTGATATTTCTCTAAATACCACCTTCAGGCCAAACCTTATTCTGTTATTTACTCATCTGCCCATCACCTAATGCATACATTTTTGTCATGGTCTTCTAACTTTTTTGCTGGTCGTGGGGGAGTGGAGGGGTCAGGGTGCGAGATCTCAGGAACTCACGACGCGTTCTCACCCCCAACTCGTTAAGTACGGCAGCTTGGTCAGTGGTCCTGCGCGTCGAACTATGACACTCTACGCACCCCTCTAGCGTTAGTTTTGCACATGCAGGGCTGCTTCTAGTGGCTGTAGTAATTATGACGGGAGTAAAAGAGGAAGTCAGTAGACGTAGTATGAAGAGCGACAAAGTCCTTGTAGGCAGGAAGTCGGGGTGGATGGATGGGTCAAACATACACAGGACTTTAAACCAGGAGACTGCTGTTCATGTCCCGTGTGAAACCAAAAAGTCAACGTTGACTTAATTTAACTTGCGTACGTAATTTGAGTTACATAACAAACGTACTTAACCCAAACCATGATCTTTTCTTAACCCTAACAAAGTAATTTTGTTTGAATTCACAAATTGAACCACATGTTGAAGTATTTCTGACTACCCTGCACGTTGAAAAATGATGTTATGCATCATGTTATATGTTGGATCTTAGTATTTAAAAATTTCTGATCATGGCTCTAAGTAAAAGGATCATCATGTAAAACCCTCGAACACATACTTGCCAACCCTCTCGATTTTCCCGGCAGACTCCCGGTTTTCATCGCCCTCTCTCTGTTTTCTCCATGTGTCACAATTCACCCGTATTTCTCCCGATTTATGGCAAATTTCACAGTTTTTTTTCCTTTTCGTTATCCTAGCCTGTTTCTGGAACTGTACAGGGTGTATAATCCCTACTGTTTCCACCTTCGCGTCGGGGTGCGGCATCGCCCTGTCAGGGTTTCTTTCACAACAATGACCGGCTCGCTGTACATTATCCCTTACATAAACGTCATATACATTCATGGTTGGGTGTGTACTCTCTGTGTGTTAGTATACACTCACAGCCATGATAAATGTCCCTACTATGACAGCAGGTCCCAGTGTGTGTGTGTGTGTGTGTGTGTGTGTGTGTCCACATCTGCTGACAGAGGAGGAACTACAGGACGTATTTATACACGTCAGTTAAAACACATACACACACATATTCACTGATGAATGTGCACACAGTGTGTGCATACAGTCACATGACAACGAGATGAACGAGCCGTCACTCAGCCGGCCAATCAGTGTTCAGACACCTCTGACACTTCAGCCAGTCAGATCTCCTCGTAATGAGAGAACAGGAGATGATGGATGTTTTATCGACTAAGCAAATAATAAATTGGGAAGTGACAGGGGAGGAGCTGTGATGAAATAGAGAGAGAAAGCTAAAGCATTCAGAATGGCGTTCTAAATGAGTTTTTTTTTTTTATTGTATTATTACAATTTCAGCCACCAAGTGGATCTTGAGTTAAAATTTTATTTTTGTCTAACCAATAACAGTGTTGGTCGATTTATCAACATGTGAAAAATAAATGGTTAAACCCAGTAAAATCAGTGCAACCAGGAGGTAAAATGGAATATTTATAGCGGCAGACAGACTGAAAAGAGACGGAGGGGGAGAGGTAACGGTGTCAGAGATAGATGAAGTAGTGAGGGGATGGAGCGATGATGGATGAAGAGAGGAGAAGATATTTATCCCATGTGACCTGGTTTCTTTAGTCAAGGACACACACACACACATCACACAAGTACCGATACACAACAAATACATTCACAACAACACTTTCACAAACTATTTTACAAAAGGAGGACGCGAAGGACGTATTGTATCGATCCCCCATAGTGGCCATGCTACTGGTGTTGCTTGATGGACTTTTGAGGTCTCCTTAGTTTTGGTAAAAATGATCATTTATAGGATTTCAGCCATTTAGAAACCGAATAATTTGAAAATGAGCAGAAAAATTGTTCCGTTTATCTTCATTTTCACATTAATTTTCTCTGCGTCCTTCCAGAATGACAACCCTGCTGTTCCAGAGGAGGACATGGAGCTGACTTTGGAAGGAGGAGGCTTCCAACCAAACCCTAAAGCCTCCTCCTGCTCCCTCACTTCCGCTCATCCCTCCGGCTATTACCGCCTCTGCCGGGGAGGAGGAGGAGGAGGAGAAGGACGAGGAGGAGGCCTAGCCTGCCCGGGGGAAGCAGGAGGTAGAGAAGGTGCAGCGGGCGATGTGGACGTGGAGGAGGAAGAGGATGAGGATGGGGAGGAAGGAGAGAGAGGAGAGAAGGAGGACAGAGACCCTCCTGTCCCCCTCCCTCCTCTGCTGAGCCTGGCTCCTCTGCTGTCCAACAGCCAGGAGCTGGACAGCGGAGTGGGCCGTACCGACGACAGCACCCGCTACGAGGAGTCGTCTGAACACGACTTGCTGGGTGATCAGACCAGTGCCTGTAACACCAACACCACCAACACACCGGGCAGCACCAGGAAGTTCAGACCGGTACCCAGCCCCAGGTAGGACCGGTACAAAAGGCAGATATCGAAATCCAGTCGTGTCAGAAGTCCATTTGTACAGAAGTATTTTTCCAAAATTGAGCGTAGCGTTAGTTCAGGCAGGTCACGAGGTCAGGCTCTGCTCATATCACAGCCCAATCAGCTGATTCCCCTCTTTGCATTCAATTGGAATGCCTTATTTAAGCTGCTTCAGCCTGCCTACCCTTGCTGCGTCCTCTACAAGCCGTTCGCAACCAACCTTCAACCCAGCTCCTCCTTTTAATACTGTGTCTGACTTAATCAATGTCATTCCTGTTGTCATTGATGCCGGCTCTGTTCTGCACCCAGGGGGGTCTTTGCTGCTGCTCTCCCTGCCTTTGGCTTTCCTTATATGGAAGACATGGAAGAGCAAGGAGGAGGTGTGCTCTTCTTGCCTTACGCTTTCCATGTATGCACGTGTATCCACGTATGCATGTGGAAGGGCAGGGAGGTCCCCGAACAGAGCCATCCCAACAAATATATAATACTGCGAATGGAAATAAAGTTTTTCTTTGATTAAAGTGGTTCTGACTGAATTTCCATTATGTAATCAGCAAGATATCCTTTTTTTTTTTTTTTTTTTAAATGACTTCAGCCATGAGGAATGTACAAATATTGTGAGGAAGTCTAATAATCTAATTATACTCAGTTTTAGTATACCATTATATCACAAACCCCCTCTGTGTCTCCTGTACCCAGGCCCAGTCCTAGACCCAGCCCCGGACTCGGACCCAGCCCCGGGCACGGCCGAGGAGACACCACCCCTCCTTTCCTCCACCTGAGAGACCTCCAGCTCAGCTCCGACTCCCTCCCCGGCCTGGACTGGGCAGCTGGAGGAGGAACAGGAGGAGCAGCGTACAGCCCCCACCACCACCACCACCACCACCACAAGGTAGTGTATATTAAAATGAGGGCTTGTTAAAGGATAAGGCTGGTTTTATCCTATATTGTACTTATTGTCATCAACTACCATAAAAAGAGCCAATCCAGCAGTGAATGTATCACCTAACAGGTATTTTCTGTGTATCACAGCCTGATCTCTCTTCTTCCTCTGTGCCATAGAGCTCCATTGTTGTCCTTTTCACATATTTTTCGGACTTTTTTCACAATTTTCTTTCACATATTTTATATTTTTGGGACATTTTTCACATTTTACTAATATTTATATTTTCACAATAAAATATGTGAAAAAAAAGTATTGAAATATATGCGAAAAATGTCCGAATAATATTTGAAAATGATTAGTAAAATATTTGAAAAATATTCGTGAAGCATGTCCCCAAATAACAATATATATGTATATATATATTTGTAAAATATCCCAAAAATTTGAAAAAATATCTAAAAATTATTAGTAAAATCTGTAAAACACATCAATGAGCCTCACTGTGTCATTGGGTGACATCTTCCTTCATCACCGTGAACACACACTGTAGTTTATTCTGACTCAATCCCACATACACCGTCCTGCTGACACTAATACTCACTAGAGCACCACATGTGGATTAATCCGCCACTGAAAATAGTCCCCAGCAAATGCACTATTTTCTCCTGTTTGTTTGATAAAAACTACAGTGAGCAGCTGTTTTAGAAAATTAGTGATACTTTTTTTTTTTTTTTTAAATGAAACTATACGTCTTCAGAAGGAACTAATGGGCTGAGGGGCACAGACGGAGGGAAGTATTGAGAGAGGCACTATCACGTTGTTGATTTAGGGTTTTTCATGGGATTTGTGGACAAGAACAAAAATATAGACTCTTAACTTATTGTTTGAACAACTGATATAACTCTAAATGACTCAGATGGGCTTCCAGGTTGATGTACTGTGTGGTCTCATGTGCTGCAGCACTGAGAAAAAAACCCTTTAGACTATTATCTAGAGTGGTGCACTTCAGTCGGGCTGTCAGTCGTCTCATAGCAACAGGAGCTGTGACCAGAGCTTCCACTGTGTTTAGTGCTGCTTGATAAAAAGAGATAAAATCCCTACTGCAGGGTGAAAATGCCTTTCAAAACTAATGTTTGGACACTTTGTTATACAGCATTGGTCTTTATTAAGAGATTTGGACTTTATGTTATGAAACAAGACTGAGACTTTACAGTCCTGCTAGCCACTCTGTGAGGCTGTACCCTACTGAGCTGTGGGAATGTTATTAGCTCTGCAGATACCATATGTGGTCATAAACCAAAGTATTAGATACATTTAAAAGTTGAGCTGATGATGACGCAAGATGAAAAGTCAGGTGATCAGCTTAATGTTATTACAATTCATCCTGAGGGGATCCATCAAATAGTTGTTTAGATATTTCAGTCTGGAGCAAAGTGGTGGACCATCTGACAGACGGACATTGTAATACCTAAAGCCACACCGCTAGCAAACCTAATTTCCAAGATCTGTAACTGTATTTAGACAACGGTTGGATTCTCTAGTAACTTGTATGTGGCATTAAACACACCAAAAATGTTATCAGTAGATTATTCTGTGATGAATATAATCAGTACTTTTAGCTCGAAGACAAATAGGAAGGACAGATTGTGATCCGAGGGGATGTTTTGAAAACAAAATATGGGAGTTTGGTTGCTATAATATATAATAACCATCATTTATAAATGGTAAATTGATTGTAAATTAAACTTAGTCAAGTTATTTTACTGTTAACAAACAATGAAATGATAATTAATAATGTTTACTAACTATTAGTAATGCTATAAATGATGGTTATTATAGTGTTACCTATAATATTAATTCTAAAGTTTAAACATTACACAAAATGATCTTATTAGATTGTTTCAGCTGATTCTTAAAAAAATATTTTACATAGATATCTTCTGAAAGCACAAATAGTCATCCTCATATTATTGCAACACGATCAATGTCAAGGTCAAATACAACAGTAAAAAAATAAGATTTAAATTCTTATGATTACTGGGAGCTATGCAGGACTTCTGGCCTGATGTTGGTTTCCGTCTGCTCACGTCTGACCTCTGACCTGCAGCTCTACCACCACCATCCCTACCAGCCCCCTCTGACGATGATGATGCCGGGTCTGACGGAGGAGGAGTGCCAGCGGTACCAGGAGCTGCTGGAGATCAAGTGCCAGTACGAGAAACGCAACGAAAAACAACGAAGAGAAGCGTCGAGCGTCGAAGCAGAGGTGAAAGACCAGGAAGAGAGAGAAGAGGCAGAGGAGGAAGCTTCTTCTTCTCCTTCTTCGGTGGTGGTGGTGGTGGACGTGAATCGCAACGCGACTTTAAGTGAGCACGAGATGGCGCTGATCGAGGAGGAGTTACGCCACCTGGAGTTCAAGTGCCGCAACATTCTCCGAGCACAGAAGATGCAGCAGCTCAGAGAGAGATGTCTGAAAGCCTGGATGATGGAGGAGGAGACGGTGGCAGCCGGAGTGGGGCGACCAGGCCCTGAAGCAGGTAACCATGACAACAACTGACACAGTATGAAAGAAAGTCCCAAGTCCCCAGTCCCAAGTGTGTCTGATCTGTTTAGTATCTGTGGAAATGTGAATTACAGCCTGGACTATTTTTAAAAAAAGATTTTTTCAAAAGTTGAGAAATGCCATTTCATTCTAACTTATGACTCAAGGCCCTGACTCACCAAGCCAACGGTTGGCCGTCGGACAGTTTGGGGCCGTCGGTGAGCTTCCGTCGGTCGAGTTTTTGCGATGTGTCTCGCCCTGTCGGCTCTTGTCTGCCACCGTTGGAAGTTTTTCCGCCGATTCGGCATGTTAAATCGTTGCTAACTGGCCGTTGGCTGTCATCTTTGTGGTGTGTTTGAGCGCAACTTTTTGACCAAGACAAAGGCAACGTGAGGCGACTCAACGGGTGGCCTTTGTCGCCGCTAATTCTTTGATGTCGACTTGGTGTGTCCCCATCTTTAGGGGAATAGTTTGTCTTGTCGTCACTGTGAAGTTGCCATGCAACCAGTAGAGGCTCCAGATAGTCATGGCTCTAGACCAAGAAATAGTCACATAACCTCCCGTAAAACCACAACCTGTCTTTTTTTACTCTTTTTTTTGTACGGACTAATTAGTCAAAATCATTTGTCAGTTCCTTTGACCTTGGAAATGAAAACAATTCTTTACTTGTAGGTATGGATAATGATAACGAGGATAACGCAGATAACGACCCTCATCGTCACGAGTTGTCGGCCATCAATGAGCTCCCGGAGCGAGAGCGATCCGACGACAAAGACAGCACCAGCGCCTACAACACAGGCGGGGAGAGCTGCCGGAGCACGCCATTGGTCAGCACCGAGCAGATCCCGCCTCTCCAGGAAGAAGAAGACGAGGGAGGGAGACGACTGATGTCTCCGCCTCCTCTCCTCACCCTCAGTCACTTCCCCCCTCTGAACTCTCCCCTCACCCCGCGGCGTCACGGGCGGGACAGAGAGAGACGCCACTCCAACCTCAGCTGCTCATTCTCCCCGGGTACATACAGGAAGTACGAAACAGCCAATGGAAATGTGGCACACGGCTCAAGCTCCACCCCCTCTACACCCTCCAAATTCAGGTCTTCTTCATGGTTTTGTTTTCAACACAGTGTCTGTTAATTTCAACTTTGTAAAACTGCATGTACATATTTGAAATAATACTGGATATTGCTGGGTTTGTTGCCATCATCAGGTCTCTGACCAGAGAGGCGGGGTCATCTTCAAGAAGAGGTGTGGCTGATGGAGGCCGGGGCTCCAGAGCAGGTACATGCAAAAGTTCCTCTAGTGTTTAAAAATCGGCTTTACAAGTATTTTATGAGGAAGGAAATGCAACAACATTTGCTAGACCTAAAGGATTTACCCAATGCTTCTTGGAGACAAACACAGACTATAAAGATGACTGTGTTCCTCCAAATTTGTACCTTTAAATGTGATTTTCATGGTACTTTTTGACAACTATATTATTATTATTATTATTATTATAACTATTGTTATTATTGCAGGTGGCGCCACCGACAGGCCCGTAGGTGGAAGTGCAGAGTCCAGTCCCTATTTCACTAGAAGACACCACAGCCACAATCAACCATTAGAGCGCTACCAGAGCTGCATGACCTTGCCCTCCGAGGGCCTGGTGGACCCACTGGATCGAGTCAGAGACCGAGCGAGGGCCGAGGGCGAGGAGAGGGGGATGGGCACAGGCAGCAGCGGCCCAGCCAGCCCCAGGAGTGTGAACAGCGCCCCCTGTGGTCTGGAGGAACACCATAGAGGCGCCTCGCGGTTAGGACTGGCCTTACCGCTCGGGATGACACACTCATCACCAACTGCCTCAACACAACGCATGGAGTGGAAGGTAAACGGTGAAGTTAGCAAGGCGTTTCATCTCCAGTTCTCCCATTAAAAGGCACGGTAGGTGATCTTGAGAAACTGGAAAGATTGCACCAGATTTTTAAATATGATTCAATCTAAAAAAAACAGCCCAATGTGGCCAACTGTTCTCCAATGAAAGATCCTAAACTTAAAGATAGGGTCGACGATGTTGGAAAGGTAGCATGATTTTTAAAGTAGCATCGCCTCAGGAGCTCTGTCTAAACCAATCCCCTCCCCTCGGGGCTCCTTGCAAGGCAACGCCCCCCCACACACATGCACGAGCACCGCCGCATCGTAACTACTTCACAGACACAGAGCGGAGAGAGGACCTCAACTCAACAACGCTACCTCATGACAAGTAACTGCGGCAGTGCTACTGCAGGGCTGAGTAAACGTGCGGTGGCAATGCACTTTGAGTTCAGGCTGGTGCACGCCAAGGGTAGAATACGAGCAGGGTGGCGTCTAATCGGTTCTTTCCAAGCGGACCGCGAGGCAGTGATTGGTAGACGTTTTTACAGGATTACAGCAGCTACAGATGAGGGCTCTTTTCCGGCCCTTTTTCAGAGTACCAATATAACAAATAGTGTATACTGGATAACATTGTCAACCCTGCCTTTAATCTAGTAGCTTTGTTGCCTAAACCTAACCATACTGTGACTGAAAATTCATAACAATAAAAACTGAAAATAAGTCAACAAGGTGTAAAAATAAACTTCTCACAGGATTTAAACCCCAGTCTCCTAGATGATAGTCCTGAGTTTGACCCATTCATACACTGGAACCTACTACCTGCATTCACTTTGTCACTATTTATATTACTTCTACTAATACATATTTTTGCCACAAAGGACTTTCCAAGACTTAAGGGAGTTAAAAATCTGAGGGCAAGAAGCAGCTGAAGAAGAAATGACTTCATGAAGCCCAATCAAACGCTCGCTTCCAGCATCACTTTGGACAACCGGGAACTGATTTGTCCTCTTTGCATCCAGGTAAAGATTCGGAGCGACGGCACTCGCTATGTGGCCAAGCGGCCGGTCAGGGATCGTCTCCTGAAGGCCAGAGCCATGAAGATCAGAGAGGAACGCAGCGGCATGACGACCGACGACGACGCAGCCAGTGAAATGAAACAGGTAGAGTCTGCTCAGTAATCACAGCAGCAGAGCGGGAACAAGGATTCTAATCCTTACTTAAAGGTCACCTATTATGCAAAATGCACTTTTCCATGTCTTTTAAACATCAATATCTGTCCTCAGTGTGTCTACAGGTCACCATAGTGTCATAAAAGACCATCCTCTCTCTTTTTCTCCTGCTCCGTTTGTCCGGAAATGGGTGTCGAAAATCACTTTGCAGCTTTTCCTTTCTCTTCTGACGTCATTAGAGAATTGCAAGCGATGGGTTGGTTGAACTAGAGAACGCGCAGCTAGCTGACCCCGCCCCACAGAGCGTCACTCTGTGTCATCCACAACCGAACTTGACCAAAGTAGCCCCTTCTGTTAGTCTCCAAGAACCAGCAGAACCGTCTTCATGTACTCCCATCATCTAAATATAACATGTTCTTTCACAAAGGCTTTATGTAATTACACTGTTTAAACAGATGATATTTATATATTATATATATTTGATGTCATGCATGTAGCAGATTACAGGTAGTAAATAGTGACTTGTAAGCAACACAACACATTTCTGTTTCACAGTCAAACTTTATTTGAGTTGACAGATGACAATATTAATTATTCACAGCATTTGTAATCATCTCACCTGCAGTTATGTTAACATGGTACAGGAGAAAGTCTTCAGCTCTGGTAAACTATGGTAAGCTAAGCTCCGGTGGTCTGTAGTCATGGTAACACAGAGACAGCTACTACTGTAAATAATATACCATTACTCTGATCTTCCATACATTTATCTTTTAGCAGAAATAATGAACTGACTACTGTTTCACATCTTCTATTTTCCACCCTGATGGTCGCTGTGTTTACACACCGTGTCATAGCGGTAGCATGTAGCTAACCCGTTAGCATGTAGCTACATGCTAACGGGTTAGCTCTGTATCTCCCATCTGCTTTCAGCTGTCTGCTCTCCTCTGGGATGATTCTGTCGGTCATTTCTCACAGATGGATCTGTAAAGACAGACGTAAAACAGAGTGTATGTTTACGGTTTACAGAGTTGATGCATGAGGTAAACACTGAGCTAACTAACAGAGATATAAATAGTATTATTTACCTGAGAGAAACCGTCAGGAAAACCTGGAATCTGGACCGCAGATGTTCATCATGTGTCGCCGATTTCTGATCAGATTCCTCCGGTAACGTGCGCTGGGTGAAGTTTCTGGTTTATAAACTTTAAAGTGGTTTATAAACTTTATTCTAGCTGCTATCTCTCCACTCGTCTCTCTCTCTCTCTCTCTCTCTCTCTCAGAGAGAGAAAGAGAGAGAGAGAGAGCTGCTCCGGGAGGGAGGGGGAGGGTGACGCTGTTGTTGTTGAGGAAGTTTGATTGACAGAAAACGCTGACCAATCAGAGCAGAGTGGGAGGAGACAGGCTGTGAATCAGTGGTTTTCAGACAGAGGCTGAATTAGGCTCTGAGGCAGGCAGACTCAGGCTGCAGTATGAGAAGAATAAAGGGTTTTTTGAACATTGCAGCATGTAAACATGTTCTAGTGCAACATTAAAATACATCTATGAACCTGGAAATGAGCATAATATGTGACCTTTAAGTAAAAGTATTGTTAGCAAAATGTACTTAAAGTCGTTAAAGTAAAGTACTGATGTGTCACTAAAATGTTCCCTGTCAGTGTTTTACTATTAAATCTGATGTTTCTGGATTAATATTACTGCTGAATTAGTGTGTTAATTGCATTTTAACTCCTTTATATCCTGTTTCATGAGGCTGTGATTATCCTACAGGTCACCACAGGTCATTTTATACAGTGAGGTCAAATTACAAAAAAAAAGGTCTCACTACAATGAAACGGCTACTATGGGGACTAACATCATCACACATGAATACAGTTAGGCTCATTGGATCCACAAGAGTCTCAGCTTTACAGTGATACCCAATTTATGTAATTCCAAGACTGTTTAGGGACCCCAGTATGCAGAAATATATACCCATAGAGCCCATTTACATTTGGAGCGTTATTTAGCCGCCTTCCTGACAAGCTAGTATGACTGCTAGCATGGTTGGTAGTTTCATATGATACCAGTATCTTCACTCTAGCCCTAAAACTGAAACTGCTAGAGCCTCTGAAAGACCGTAAAGTCGATCGAGTCTCAGAGGGTTAAATAACTGACCCCAGAAAATGATGTAAAAGGAAAATCATTTTTTTTTAATTTTTAGAATACCCTAAATTATTTTAATTTAACCAAAGAAATAAGGTGCTCAAATAAAATTAGATCTCTTTAAAATAAAATAGATTCCTTTAAAATGAATAACCCCAAATATTAGTAAACCTCAACAATGATCCAAGTAAAACAGCTACAACTGCAATTTACAGACTTTGGGTGTTGCATAAACACACTAAAGCGGTATTCTGTGTGACTTCACCTCTGATATTATGTAGATTATTTCACTCGCTATGTGAGTTCCTTATTTAACTACTAACATCTCACTTCATCATTATTATTTTTTCCTTAACCTTTTATTTACACGTGGTGACAAACTGCTCATGAAACCAGCGATAACCGTCTGTGAAACTGGTCCAACAGGGCCGATACTGGAGCAAAGAGGAGAGGAAGCAGCAGCTGCTGAGAGCCAGAGAATACAGACGGAGAAGAGAGTTCATGATGCAGAGCCGCCTGGACTACCTCAAAGGAGACAAGTACAGTACCAAAGTCCACTTTTACCCAGAAGATAGGGCCCAATTTATCCTTACAGTTTGTTTTATGGAGTCACAGTTAATTGTCTTAACTTTAGTGACATTTTTTTAAATTTCATTAGTGAGTCATGGAATATTTGAAATGTATTTCCAGTCACTCTTGATTCACACAAAGGGGTGTTGGTAGAGCTGAGGGGTTATTAGGACATGTTTAACACATTTCTATTGCTTTTAAATTGTTTTCTTTGTGGTTTGTCACTCAAGAGCTCAGAGTTTACCATCTCTGTGTTCACCACCACATCCTGAAGATTAATGTCAACAACTAAATCCTCTTACCTTCCCCTGCGGATAGGATGCCATGCAGCGTGAAAATCCCGACGACAAACTCCTCGTTGATCCAAACCAATAATCCGTCAGTCAACTTTAATTTATGGAAATCCCAGTTTCTGAAACACTGATACTGAAACAAGCAATGATTCATCTTTCATCTGTTGGTGGTTGACCCAGTGTGCACCCTAGACCTTAATCAGCATCATTACCATCACCTGTGAGTGCAGAGCTTAAAGGGCCGGGGCTCCAAATGAGGAACAACACTGTACTTTACTAAGTGACATGTTGATTCAAAACTTTATTTACTTTTTATCTGAGGGTGCAAGATGAAACCTGAAGCTTGCATGAAGTCGTTCACTGGGTGCTGGAAGGCATTTTACAAGCTGTGCTGTCAGAGAGTCAAACCCACAAGCTTGAGGCTGATTTTCTTTCTTCTTCTTTTGTGCACAGAAAGCCTGCAGGTCACTGGCTGAGTTTCTCAGACAGTCATCTAAGGCTCAATCCCAATGTCCCCCACTAACGCCTTAAAGCAGCAGTAGGCGAGATTGGAATAAATATAAAACGGTCGCTATATCTTGACAGCAGTGCATGAGACAGGTGATCTGAAAAAAAAATCATGTGCCTTCGGTGTCCTTCGTTGCTTTCACACACCAGAGGAAAACAAGCAGTCAGAGCTGATCTGGAGTCTGCCATCTCTGAGCAGCTGTCAATCACTCGCGAAGTCCGATCAAATGGTCAAACTAGGCAATGCTGATCCAATATGAATCAATATTCTGTTACTATAATGCCTATTTCTCTCCTCAGATGTTTTCAGAAACATCTTGTAGTGTACTGTTTAGCTGTAAAATGAGAAAGTTTGCCATGTTGAGATCAAGTTGAGGAAATACCAAGCACCGCCCACCAGCCGTAGCACAGCCAATAGGAACGCTCTCTCTCTCTGAAATGACCTGTGATTGGTCAAAGTCTCCCGTCACAGGCTAGATTTTTTAAAGCCTGAAAACAGAGCCATGAGGAGGTGCAGAAGTCTAGTTATCTCTCAGAACACTTGAATTACAATATGCTGAAAAGTTATTGTGGAATTTTTTGCTCAACGATGCACATGAAATCTGGAAACCTGGTTTATTCATCAACCAGTTCTTTTATTTTTGCCTAATGAAGTTTGACAAAAACAAGTAAATGGAGTTTTTGACAGTTGCCTCTAGTCTCGTAAGGCAAGAGCCTGGTAGACGTTCAAATAGGCAGTAAAAAACGTCAAAAAAACCCAACACAATTGGCGTCGTCAAGGTAACGTGATATGTCGCCGCAAAGTGCTGTCCCATTCATATTTATACCATTTCAAGTCCTTGCAGCCTCTCACACTCAACCATTTACCAGGTGACGTCAGGCAAATCCCCGAGGGTTCAGGGTTTAAGGCCTTAGGGGGCACATCTTGTCCACACATGTTTAAATAAATCATCTCTCAGGACTTCGGAGGCTATAACCCATGTAAAACCACACCAGGTAAAATTCAGACGGTGGTCTAAATCAGTATTATTTTTTGGTTTTATATCCAGGGACACTTCATCATCAACTGGAGGCGTTGAAGACCCCCGTTCATCTCAGACCGCCCAGTTTCCACCCCGACAGGACTCCCCCAGCAACAACATCCTGTTACTGAGCCAGAAGAAGATCATGAAGAAGAGGAATCGTCGCATCCTCGACAACTGGATCACCATCCAGGAGCTGCTGGCTCACGGCTCGAGGTCGCCGGACGGAAAGAAAATATACAACCCTCTGCTCTCTGTGACCACGGTGTGACCTGAGGACAGAGAGGAGGAGGAAGAGGAGAAAACAGGGAAGAAACAGGAAGTACAAGATCACAGTTTCAGATTTGTTTGAGTTGGGCAGACGATAGAAACTTGTTGAAAAGAGAGTAAAGACTTGGCAAGGGTGGATGAAAAGAGGAAAGATTTAAAACTTGAATCATTTTGGTGTATGGCAAAGATCTGCTTGAATCTGTCCCCTGAACTGTCTCTGATAGTAAGTACAAGTGGGATGACAAAGGGGAGAAAGAGGAAGATACAGGTAAAGAAAACGTAGGAGATGGCTGAAAATGTCACAGAAAAGGCCTGAAAAAGTCTCTGAAAGGAACTAAAGTTACTGTGAGAAACTTTTAACTAATTATGAAACAGTCTCAACTCTATACTGATGCCTCTATATGACCTACATAAGTAAACAAGATCATCAGCGAGAAGATTTGCTATTTCTATATAGTTATTCTTAATGCTTGTCATCTGTGCAACCGGGTCCGATTCCATGCAAAATCGGATGAAATCCTGCAGGTTCATCAGAACCTCCTTCAGCTCCGACTTCAGCGGGGCCTCCAGCAGCGACCAGCCCACCGCAGACGAACCCAGATCCGTCTTCGCTGCCGCCTTCAACCTGCAGTCGGAGCTCCGGCAGGAGGTGGAGAGCGCCGCACCGGCAGCAGCGGCTCCTCCTCCGGCCAGGAGCAGAGTTTTTCCTCGCTGCTCCGCCGGACCCCGCTGGGAGCCAACACCGACACCTCGCTGCTGGAGGCCCAGGCCGTATTGCTGGACCCGCTGGAGGGAAGGGAGGCACGGGAGATGAGAGGTTTTCTAAAGGGAATCTGGTGCTCAGAAACACTACCGCTTTTATCCACAGGGACCGCCAAAATCAACACAAAATGAAAGTTCTCGTAGTTACAAGCGATACACTTGTCCTGAAAAACTGTGCGAGAAGTCAAGTCACTTCTAATGCGTTCAGGCAGAATGCAAGGTGAATTTTACATATTGCAAAAGGAAAGAGACACAAATTGGCGCAAACTGAGGTGAAGACGAGTCTCTGTGAGTTAAAAATGTTTATGCTCGAGCAAAAAATGTATGCTAATCCCGGGACATTATGATCGATCTTGCTCATAAATGTACAGAGAGGGCAAACGGAGGGAGACCGGAGGAAATATGAAATGGAGTTCCTGGTGGCTTCTGAGATATAAACTACATTAGCTGGTTAGCTCACAGCTAACCTAGTTTAATGCTTGACTTTCTGTCTGAAGAAACTTTGAGCAGGGCAATGAAATCCTCGCCGCTGCCTCCTCTGGTTAAAACTCCTCATTAATGGTAGTGTGATACGAGTACGGACATTAAGATGCTCAACAGAATATGTAGATAGGATGACAGCCTTTGAGAGGAAAATTTTATGTATTTTGTTTTCATATAAAAGAAACGTTTCAGAGGATTCAGAGAAGGTCGAGTGATCTTTCTTTTGCAGATTTTCGGTTCATGTCTCAGAATCGAAGTGACTTTATTCTCCAACGACAATAAATGTACAGAAATGTATGGTGGTGACGCTGATGCAGAAACATATTGACAAAATAGCCATAAAGTATTATTGATACACACAGTGGGAGATTGTACAGACCAACAGTCAGTATTCAACCACTATGAGCATTAAGGGAAGAATCCCCACTTTTATATCTGACTGTCAGATCTCATTGATTTGTTGCGATTTTGTGACAATTTTGCTCACTTGCCTTTTAATTTACAGATGCATCATTTGTAAATTACTTTCCCAGAATGCCTTTTGAGACTCCTGAGGGGAACAGGGACACCTTACATTTTTTACTATTTTCTGCTGCTGTCTCTTCTCTGAGGATTTCTTCCTGTATGACCACAATGTTTTTTTTTAATATGTTAAATTGTTCATATTAAGCCTACACATTTGTGTTGCTCATTCGGGGGGTTTTAGCAGCAGGATGGTTCACGGTGTGGTTGGGGCTTCAGACGCTGGTTGTGTTGGACCTGTGTAAAATGAGATATTAATATTGAGTAATGAAATGCATGAATTAAGTATTGAATGTTGTGGATTATTGGACATAATTCTTGAATCTAAAGTGCTGTAGTGTACAAAGCCTTGTGCAGACATTTTTAGTAGTGAAAGTGCAACAAATGCTGAGTAAATTAAATTAAAATGGAGTGAGAACAGCTGTATCACATGTTTTCTGGTTGTTCTTTGAGTCACAAGGAACAAGTGAGTCAGCACATGTCCGGTTGTCTGAGAGCAGGCGAGAGAAGTAAAATATATTAAACGGTAATCATCTAGAGGCACTAATGCTAATTTCTTTGCAGATGATGGGTAACTTTACCTGCAGAAAAAGTCTAAAATATTCACTGCAAACAAACTTTGAGCGAACAAATCTTTTCTAGTGAGACTTTTTCAAGGTAAGGATGTCTCATTGTTAGCATAATGAAAAGCACCTCTGGAATCTCCTGCATTCACCGCCCACTTTTCCTTTTCTTGCTTCTGCTGCCATGTCCAGTGCTGGCAAAGCCTCTTAGGTAGGTACGTCTCAAGTGAAGCACCAGCACACATGTAGTGAGAGTGACACCTAGCTTTCACAATACAAATTGCATTTTAATATATAGTCAGCAGGTTAAATATAATTTTAATTTAGAAATAACGCATATATATTCATTGATAAATTAATTTGCACATGTTCATCAAATTGATTATTTAAAGTTTAAGGAAGCAAAGCAAATGTTCAGTGAATGTCAACAGGCTGAAAACTGAGAAAAACTAGTTGGACGAGTTGCTTGGACAAAATGGCGTTGTATCTTCTTTTCCTGTTACAGTTCTGCTGAAGACCGCAGATATCACTTCCTCTGCACATCTGATAAACATCAATGTAATATGTTTTTTTATATCTGTATTTCCATCTGTTCATGCTGAAATGTGTTTTTCCACATTCCCTTATCAGCCTTATGTGTTTTAAATTAACAAAACATTAGCAAATGTAACATTAAATTGGGATAAAACAAAATGTTTGATCATTGTGAACTTACATTTGATCAAAAATAAACTATGCACAGATAATACAGACTTAAACAGGTTTCATCTACATTATACACAGCATAAGCAAAGCTTATCACCTATACTCAGATATGAAGAGCAAATGTGATCGTGGAATATAACAAAACACACAACTTTAAAAATGTACAATTACATACAAATGCATCAATACTCACATCTAGTATAGTGGCAGACAACAAAAGTTACATATGAAGTTGGATACATAGTTATTAATTAAAGCTATTCATTTCTAAAATACAACAAAAAACAAAGATGACAAATTCAACAAGCAACTAGCAGACCCCCTGCACGCAAAAAACAAACAATCGTGAATCTCACAATAAACAGGATAAATGACTGATGTGAAATGGTTGAAATTGAACCTTTCTTCAAATATACATAGAATCCAAAAACCATAAGAAATCCCAGTCTGTTCTCATTCCCAGGGCGTCAAATAACGAAGCTTTGTCACGGCCGTCGGCGTTTGGTACCGCTACACAAGGCACCCGTTATCATTTCCACTGTATAAATGTAGTTTTAACCCAAACCATCTTTCCTACACCTAACTATCGTGGTTTTGATGCCGGAAATAGCGTGACACCAAGAGGCGTGACACCACGGGGCGGTATGTGACGAGTTGGGATGAGAACGTGTTGGAAATCCACATTAAATTTGGGCAATAACCAAATCAACAAATGCACCAAACGTTCATACACAAAGAAGCAGGACATTAGTAACAAAGAACTAGCAACCTCTCCCAGGTGTTTCATTTGCATGATGTTGTCTCGCTGTGGTATTTTCTGTCTTTAATGTAAGAGTGCAGTAACATCTTTCACCACACAGATGAACTGACATTTACCAGCCATTATAATCTAGAGGGGCACTGTTTCACTAATTTGAAGAAACTCAATAAAATATTAAGTATGACAAATAAAATGATTTCATAATTGCTTCTCTTGACTTTCATTACAAAATGCAACTTGGTCTGACTTATTGAACAACTGGACTCATTTCCTGATCTATTGCTCAGAGTTTAGAGGACGAATAAGACAGAAGACAGATGGGACATGTCAGAATGATCAAGGTGATTTACACCCTCAGAGAAATGGTCAGCTGTGTATCATCAGCATCATCAGAAGTGATACAAATATATTTACAGTTATTACACGACTGTGTTGAATACTCAATTCTGATTGGTCAATCACAGCGTTCAGTGGTCTGTAATTTCTGTATAAAAGACCGTTGCTATGTATAACAGGCCGTTGCTATGTATAACAGACTGTTAGCCGTGTAATAAGCGGGATAATGTACAGCCAGCGGGTCATTGTAGTGAAAGAATCCCCTTCAGGGCTTCGCATCGGGGTGCAGCATCACCCTGTTGGGGATTCTTTCACAACAATGACCAGCTGGCTGTACATTGTCCCTTACATAATATCTGCCAACAGTAAAGGAACAAAATGGAACCTTGCAGAATATTATAAGCTGCACAAAATCCAGATTTAAACATTAACATTTGTTTGCTGTCAGTGTAGAGTAGGTTTGGTCCTGATCTGTGCTGGCTGGTTGGAGGGTCTGGTAGATGGACTCTTCACATGTGGAGACTGGAGCCAAGTTCTCATAGGTGACAGATGCCTGAAACAGGAAAAGCATCAAACCTGAAATAAAGCAGTAGCCAGAGTAACAGGAGCTCAGCGGTGCTGCAGCACAGTTGGTATGAGAAAAATAAAGTGTTTTTTGAACATTAAAGCTTGTAAATTAATCATGTGCAGCACAAAACAACATCCAGACACAGAGCCAGGTTCACTGGATGGCCAACATGTTGAAACTGTGGAAAACTTTAAATACCTCGGTACAGTTCTGGACTCCCAGGTGAGCTTCTCAGAAAATACAGAGTATATTTTCAAGAGACGCTCACAGCGACTTTATCTTTTAAGGAAACTTAGTGGCCTCGGTGTCAGTCAGCAGATTTTAGAATAAGTGTATAAAACTATTGTTGAGAGTGTTTTAACCTTTCACCTTCCTGCCTGGTACGATCACCTAAACTGTAGATATAAGAATAAACTCTCTAGGATTGTGTCAGTAGCAAGCAAAGTAGTTAGTAAACCCCAAAAGTCCTTGACTCAACTTTTTACAGCAAGGACGAAAAGGAAAGCGAAGAGCATCCTGGCAGATGGCTCCCATCCTCTCTTCAGCCAGGCGCTATAGAGTCCCTCTGGCAACTAAAAATGTGTTTAAAAGTCCATCATCCCATCTAGTGCCATCAATATTCTTACCTCAACAAAGTGACTGAGCAGATCTGAGCCACAGACACTGACATGAACTGTTTTAATGTGTAACATGACCTGTCTATGTATCTGTTTTTTACTAGCTGCTGTCTGCTTTTTAATGTTGTTTCTTGTGTTTGGTGAGCCGAAGACAAATTTCCACCCTGGTGGACAATAAATGAAATCAAATTTGTCTGAAATTGCAAAAAAAAAAAATGAAACACCATACAGCAATCAAAGAAAAGTCACCTCCATGTGTATGTCGTCTGTATTTCCTCCGGTGTTCAAACCAAAGTTCCTCCTTGTCTTCCATTTGTAGAGGAGCAGCAGAAAAACAGCCAGCAGAACAAAAACACAAGTCACACCGACAACCAGAGGCAGGAAGTAACCTGGGGGACATGGGAGCAGGGTTAGTATAGTAAACTAAAACCAAAATGAAAATAAGCAGTGATATATAGTCGTAAAACTGCTACTAAATAAAAAAGATATCCTTTAAAGGTGCTATTGATAACATTGATAACATTCAGATGAATGATGAAGTTGAGGCACTGACCAGCAGGACGACAAACAGTCTATGAACTGTACCTGTAAGCTGGTTGGTGGTTTCAGGGGAAACTGATGGTGTGAAACTTCCTGAACTGGAGCTTTGACTCTGAGTTGTTATTGGTGTTGGTGTGGAGGCTGATAGGACTGATGCTGAAAAGGATCAGAGAGTCCAGTTTGGGTTTGAAGTGGTTGGAGCAGCGATCAATGAAAACACAATGAAACAATCAGACACTGAATCAATACTGATACACAGAAATCCTGATGATAACAATTAGATGCTGTTGATAGATAGACAGATAAATAAATCCCTAGATAATCCCTAATATATATATAAATAAGACCCAGTGTCTTAGGGGTTAAGGTGCACATCCACCTGGTTCTTTTGGCCAAACACCTAAAACCAGCAGTCTTTTTTTGCACAAATCATATAATCAAATAACCAAGTTTCTTGGTTTCAAAACAAATATATTAAGTTTCCCCAACCTAAAAAACTCAAAGAAATAACTGGTCATATTTTAATTTCCAAGCATTTACTGTCAAACTCAGCCATTTATCGTTTTTTTCCACACTAACTGACGACCCAGTGATACCACATGATACCATCGTTGATTTACTATTGGCTCATAAGCCTTGTTAGAAGTAGGAACCAGACGGTGGAAGCATAGCTCTGCTGCTGGGTGCTGATGTTGTAATGGAAGAAACTTTCACTTCTTATCAATATACGTTCTTTGATTCAGGTTTTAAAACCTTTATGAGGAGGGAACTGCATTCATAACAATTGTTAAACCTCAAGGATACACACAGTGTGTTTTAGTGAGTAGCACGGAATGTAAACAGAAACTTTGTTTTCAAGAAAACTCCACACGGCACCTTTAATAAAAATGAGAAAATCTTCTTTTGACATTATAAAATATCAAAAATGTTGGGCTTTGACTCTGAGTTGTTGTTGGTGTTGGTGTGGAGGCTGATGGGACTGATCCTGAAAAGGATCAGAGAGTCCAGTTTGGGTTTGAAGTGGTTGGAGCAGCGATCAATGAAAACACAATGAAACAATCAGACCCTGAATCAATACTGATACACAGAAATCCTGATGATAAAAAAAACAAAAAGAAACAACTGGTCATATTTTAATTTCTGCTGCTGTAAGGTCATTTAAAAAAAAACATTTGCAGAAAAAAAGAGAGAAAAGATGTTCCACATTGTCAATATTGGGGGATTTTAAATGACAATAAAACAGCTTTTCATTATCAGTCTGTGCACTGAACTGAAGGTACTGTATGTGGATTATGAAGAAATATTTGAATAAAACAAACTCACCATATGTGACAATGACGAAACGATCCCGGTATGAATCTGGAGACGAAGCTCTGCCGTAACCACATCTGTACGATCCTGTATCTGACTTGGTCACCTGTGTGATGGTCACATACAGTCCATATACAGATCCTTCTATATATTCAATGCTGTATCTGTCACTCTGAGTTTGGTTGCCTTCTGTTTCGATGAGAATGTCTTCTTGTTTTTTACATTCGTTCTTACAGAAGAACTTCTGCCTTCCGTAGACGGTAGGGTTGCATCCCCAAGTGAGTTCTCCTCCTTCAGTTTCTGTACGGAAGAAACTTGATTTTTCAGGCAACAGTGCTCCTGAAAAGATGAACAATCAAAGTTACCGTCTGAACTTCTGCAGTCTGATCACAATATTTCTTGCTTCAGATTGACACAGATCCACAGAGACACACTGGGAGCTGCCCAGTTCAGCCACAGTCCGTGACTAGTGGGGTAATCATTTGCTACATTAATATATTTAGAGTTCATACATCACAAATAACTAAGTAAGTAAAGTTTATTTACTTAGCACCTTTCACAGACACAAAAACACAAAGTGCTTTACTTTAATAAAAATAACACATCAAGTCAATATTAAAAGTAGCGATGACAAGCGCAGTGCTGTCAAGCTAAAATCACAACAAAACAAACAAATGAGGACAGAGACACATAAACAAGTCAAAGTTCCAAACACAGCCAATAAAAGCAATTAGTAAAGTGGAGCAGTTATTCTGACAGATTAACAAAAGCCTATCTGAATAAAAACGTTTTTAGCTGCTTCATAAAAATGTCACAAGAGTCTAGAGATCGCAGCGATAGGGGGACGGCATTCCATAAATTGGGTGCGACAGCTTGAAAGGCACGGTCACCTCTGGTTTTATAGCGGGTTTGGGGGACTGCCAGTAGTTTTTGGTCAGAAGACCTAAGAGCCCGATTTGGTGTGTAAGGGAGGAGGAGGTCAGTAATATACTGGGGTGTTTGACCATGCAAGGCTCTAAAGGTTAGCACCAGTGTTTTAAAATGGATGCAACATTTAATGGGAAGCCAGTGCAGAGAGGATGAAATAGGGGTGATATGTGATCTCCTGTTATTTCTAGTTAAAAGCCGAGGAGCTGCATTTTGGACTAAATAAAAATAATAACTAGAATGGCACTTGGAGAGCGCATACCTCCGCCAAGGTGCCTCACTTTAAAAACAGATCACAGCTCTCAGTTGGCGGTACCGTGAGGTGGTCGGCTTGTTATTAACACGGTGTGTTTCGTGTAACGTATCGGCGGATGCCTCTCTCATTCATCAGCCTTGTTATGTCTGTATAACGTTACACCACGTTGTCTCTCATCCCGTCATCTACCGCTTTTTTCTTTCTCACCGCAGACGGACAGCAGCTCCAGCATCTCGTCATCAACGCATCAACTTGTCATCAGTTACACTACGCCTGTTTTATACTCTGTGGTCTTAATGCTCAGACTGATCGGAATCCTTAAACAAATTCCTGAATCCAGATCATGATCCAGATCGCCACCAAAATTGAATGGATTGTTCATTGTGCCAAACCCCACCCCTCCAAAGAATTCAAATCCATCACAAACGTTTGGAGTAATCCTGCTAACAGACAGACAGACAAACCAACGCCGGCAGAGGTAATAATTATAATAATTGAAATAACCCATATTCTTCCCACAATTTCATTTGATTCCATTCTTTCCTCACTAAATATGGTGAACACACTAAATATATCAGGTTAAAAGACTTTCAGTAGAAACTCACCATCTGAAATTCTGACCTCAAAGTCAGAGTACGACTCTGGAACCAAAGTTTTGCCCAAACCATACCTGTACCGTCCTGCGTCAGACTTGTTCAGATGTGTGATGGTCACAGACAGATCTCCTCCTCCTGACGGTTTGTTTGTGTATTCAATGCTGAATCTGTCACTCTGAGCTCTGACATCATCTGTTTTAATAAGAAGATCTTCTGCTTCACATTCGTTCTTACAGAAGAACTTCCTGCTTCTATATGAAGAGAAGTGGCATTTAAGTAAACCAGTTCCTCCTTCAGCTCCTGTGTAAATCTTGACTTTTGCGCTGACGAGCCGAGTGTTTCCACCACACAGTGCTGTTGAAAATAAGAACAGAGAACACTGATGGTCAGTTCTTTCTGTTATGAGGACTTTCTTATTTGTTTGGTTGTTTTGCCTGACCTGATTCTCGGACGCCCCTGCTCACTTCAGCAGGCCATGTTCTCTCCTCTATAAGGCCAAGGCCACACGTCTATCTTTACCTGTGTGTGACGGCTCATGGTGCAGACTCCGTCCTTTCCACGCTTCCCATTCATTGTCTATGGAAGCAGCCGTGCAATGCGTTCTGGCAGCGTGGCGAGAGACGGAGCATCACGTTGGTCGCTCCTCATTGTATTAAGTTGAGGTCTAGTTTACTTTATGCTAATCAGGGGCGTACAGTGCGACTCGCTGTCACTGGAAACTCCCTAGAAACTTTTAAACTAACTGTTGTCGATCTAAAACACAGACAGATTTAGCAACTGCATGGCCTATTTATAAAATGTTTTCAGAAACACATTTTGGTGAACTATTTTTGTGATATAAGAGAAGAAAGAGCCGCCATGTTGGTTCTGGTTTGAAAGTTGGGAGCTGCAGCCCACGAGGTAAAGTGTTCATCCAATCAGGTGCCGAGTGCCTTGTTTCTAGTGGCAGCCCATCAAGCGTCCAATGCTGGGAAGCGAGGCGATCCCTCGTGATAAAAAAACGCTTCTTTGGACACGTACCATCACTGAACTGTTGCAGCTCGCACGCGTGTGGCGTCCACACAGACAGCGTTGCTTGAGTTTGTCTCTGATAATGGCACAATAATTATTTTAGACAGAAAAGGTTAAGAATTTGAAACAGAAAGCGTTAAAGGGTTAAAAAAAAAAATTCATGTGTGTGACATATTCTACAGATATAGACAGTGAAAATGTGAAATGTGTAATGTTGCTGGTATGATGTCAATGCGACTATCAACAGATCATTTTCAATGTCTATTTTTGCTGAGAACTGCGCACGTCACACGGATAAAATAGGCAACACGCTGAACACCTCCCATCCCTGAACCATCCATTAGATGCACTCAGACTCTCTTGCCAGCAGTAAATCACTGTACCCTACCAGTCAGCTTGCATTGTCTGCGTATGAGTCCTATCCCTGTTACGCTGCACACACCAGTCGTGACACACATTTGATTTCAATGCAATACTAGAATAGATTGTGGAAACGCTGCAGCAGAAACTAGTAACAGAATATATCAGAGAACAGGACTAAGGCTGTCAAAGTTAACGCGATAATAAGGTGTTAACGTAAATTTGTTTTAACGCCACTAATTTCTTTAACGCATTAACTTGCAATTTTTAGGTTGTAGGATTTAAAGCTAGAGTCAAGATACTGGTATCATATGAAACTAGTAAACCTAAGGAATCCATTGGTACCAATCATGTCATACTAGCTTGTCAAGAAGGAGGTTAAATAACGGTCAAAATGTACGCAAAATGTTGGCGAGGAAAAACTGGCATGGCCATTTTCAAAGGGGTCCATTGACCTCTGACCTCAAGATACGTGAATGAACATGGGTTTTATGGGTACCCACGAGTCTCCCCTTTACTGACATGCACACTTTATGATAATCACATGCAGTTTGGGGCAAGTCATAGTCAAGTCAGCACACTGACACACTGACAGCTGTTGTTGCCTGTTGGGCTGCAGTTTACCATGTTATGATTTGAGCATATTTTTCATGCTAAATGCAGTACCTGTGAGGGTTTCTGGACAATATTTCTCATTGTTTTGTGTTGTTAATTGATTTCCAGTAATACATATATACATACAGTTGCATACAACAGCATATTTGCCCGCTCCCATGTTGATAAGAGTATTAAATACTTGACAAATCTCCCTTTAAGGTACATTTCTGAACAGATAAAAAACGTGTGACTAATTTGCAATTATTTGTGATTAACTACGGACAATCATGCGATTAATGACAATTACATATTTAAATCGATTAAAAGCCCTAAACAGGACATCTGAATAAAGATACAGTAAGTGAAAAACATTGACCATTTGGACCAGGGGTCCCCAACCTTTTTTCCTCTGAGAGCTAATTTAACAAAATGAAAGAGGCTGTGAGCTGCTCATAGCACCAGGTTGAACATCGCCAATAGCAGAGATAATTCCTGTCTCACTTTTATTGTCCTTTAACATCTTTTAACATTTTCAGATCAGTCCTCACCTGAGAAGAAGCAGAAGGACAGAACATGGTGGATATTCATTCTGAATTTGATCCTGATGGAGAAAAATCACAAATCTGCAGGAGAACAGCCTCTATCACTTCACTCCTTCCACTATCTGTCTGTCAGTCAGTCAGGAAGGTGCTTTTAATTTAACATTTACTTCCTCTATCTCTCTCTTTATGCTTGAAGCTTTAGCTGCACCCACAATATGATGATGATGATGATGATGATGATGATGATGATGATGATGATGATGATGATGATGATGGTGATGATCCAACACAGTTACTGCAATAAAATACTAAATATACTTTTCTCCTGTTCAGTCACTGACAATCCATACACAACTTCTGTGGCTACAAACTTCTCTATTTTTTAGATGCATCTGACAAACCTCAAAAGCAACATCATAGTTACTGCTAACTGAATGTAGTCAACCGAGTCTGTCCCTCATAATAAAAAGTAGAATAACATGGCTATTTGTAAATTAAGAAACCCATGACAGGAACACTTGCATTCAAGATGTATAAAGGATTATTATACATACGCAGAATTAATCTGCCTCAAAAATACATGGGCTGACATTCGTTACCTTAATGCAGGAAACCCTTTTGTATGACCTTGGGAACCTGAATTAGCAATGAACTGTTTAGCAGTTTTTAACCAAACCAAACAGACCTCCTCCTCTCAGTGACTTTAATGCATCCTATTTGAATTTTGACCTCAACCAACGGGGCTTGAACCCTAATTAAAGCTGCAAGCTGCGATGAAGTGGCTCTCGCACGTCCTGTGTCCTCTGTCCTCTGTCTAAATAACATAGACAGAGGACACATGTATTACCTTTTCTCTAGAACATGAGGTTCATGAAGAACATTATGTTGTTGTTACATATGACGTGTGGTACAGCAAACTTGTCATCTTGAAAGCCATGCAACCCAATTCAACATCTTGATTGTTTGAGAAAAGAGAGACAAATATATTGTGCCACACAGAAAAGCACAGATTGCTTTTCTTTACTTAATTACTACCTATTTTAACATTGGATATAGTGTGTCAACATAGAGATGCCACTCGAAACCCGGTTCTGAATTCTTTTATCGGTAGTTTTATATGTTTTGGGTCTGGGAGTGGAGACAGTGAACCGCTTGTTACTGTAAGTACCTTAAAAGATTCACAAGTAAAAAGCCAGTAAGAGTACTTTATCAAACCACCTGTTCAACAAGCATAAACATGTAGAAAAGGGATACACCTGCTTTACCCGCATCCACCGCTGCAATGTGTTACACAACCACAGTGTGCTTGTTAGGCTAACAGCAAAGTGTTGCAAAACAAGCTAAAACCAACGCTGCCTGTATGAAGCCAAACTCTTTCTTAGTTTGTAACATATGTTAAAACTAGTCAAATTCTTATCTTAGCTACTGGCTGAGGCCTCCAGCACCCTCCCTCTACAGCGGTACCTGCAGGCACGTCTTCTTTCTAAACTTCACTCAGCATTTTAATGTCAGAATATTATTTATTTTATTGACATGTTAGATTTGTTTCCAGTGAGATATTATTGAGATTATATACTTATAGACTTTGCTGTTGTAAAAATTACCAGCCAATCCCTAGTCAACATTAAAAAAACATTGTATGCTTGCATCAAGCAGAGAGTGAGAGTGTGCACGGAGGAGGTCACTGATCTGATCACTGATAATTGCACCTATAACTTGCATTGATGATTTAACACATTTTGTATGTAAATTAATAATTAGTTTCACAGAAAACATAAGCAGTTATCATAATATAAACTGAATTTCTCATATAATTTAAGCATGGTGTGCTTCCATCACAGTTTTTAAGTCAAGGAAGCAACTTATGTAGAATGTAAGAGAACAGATTTATATAAATCTATAACATAACAGCCATAAAAGCCAAGGTAAAGTAAACTACTAGGAGGCCTGCCATATGGGACAAGCTAAAATCACTTGTTGACACTTACCAAATTCTTGGAAGCTGTAGGTAGGTCAGATGAAAGTTCTGGTGGTGATGAGGTCTCCCCATCTTGGTTTGAACTTCCTGAGAGCTAAACACCACAGAGAGACAAATTTATTAGCATATCTGCAGAACATGAGGTTCACAAGAAGAGCACTACACTCCTACACACTTTAAAGCCAAAACATAATGTGTAATAGGCCCCAGACAGGGCAGAGTCTTTGTATAAAATCATTTATTTTTGAATTTGAGAATCACAGCCCCATCATTATTACCTGGGTTTGGGGTTTTATGTATTCCATGTGCCTGGATAAGCATTTATTGTGATGCTCCCTCAGGCGTTGTAAGTGCCCCTTTAACCTGGTGTATCGTGCACTCTGTCTGCAGGAGATTAAGTAGAAACCAGTTGATGTAGCATAACATCTGTATACCTAGAAATGCACATTTTTACACTTCTAATGAACATGTCTGCAATTTGAGTCAATAAAACTGCATCATGTTTACAGCTTCTGTAGATAAAGGAAATCAAGTCCATAAACCTATTCAGAGAAAAAACAATCTCTCCTACTTAAAAAGTTGTTATAGAGATGATAAACTGGCTCGAATGAAGTTCATGAAGCTCTTATCAGCGTGTTTATATGCACTGCATTAACCAGGTTACAGTGGCTTTCTCCAGTCAGCTGATTAACTGTCAACAAGAAGCTTGGTTTCTGTAGGCAGCAGGGTAGTGGATTACAGGTAAGAGGAGCGGCAGGATGAAAACAGAAATCTTTACACGGAGCAATAAGTCCCCACATTTAAAATAACTTAAAATAATGTCTGACTGAAACTTAAAGTAACACAAAGCAGCCTATAGAAGCCTGAATAACTCTTTTTCTAGCGCTGAACATTTAACTGTTTGTTACAATCAGCCACCAACCCCCACCCCCACACCGCCTGATAAAAAGGGAGCGGCAGCGTCTGCTATCACTAGTAATTACAATAATATTCATAATTAAAGCTGCAAGCAGCGATGAACTGGCCCTCGTACCTTCCCGACGTCCTCTGTCCTCTGTCTAAATAACATAGACAGAGGACACATGTATTACCTTTTCTCTAGAACATGAGGTTCATGAAGAACATTATGTTGTTGTTACATATGACGTGTGGTACAGCAAACTTGTCATCTTGAAAGCCATGCAACCCAATTCAACATCTTGATTGTTTGAGAAAAGAGAGACAAACATATTGTGCCACACAGAAAAGCACAGATTGCTTTTCTTTACTTAATTGCTACCTATTTTAACATTGGATATAGTGTGTCAACATAGAGATGCCCCCCGAAACCCGGTTCTGAATTCTTTTATCGGTAGTTTTATATGTTTTGGGTCTGGGAGTGGAGACAGTGAACCGCTTGTTACTGTAAGTACCTTAAAAGATTCACAAGTAAAAAGCCAGTAAGAGTTGTAGGGGTTCTACTTAAGTAGGTTTTGGTTATTAGCAAATTAATTAATAAATAATAATATAATTATTAATATTAATAAAGATTATCAATAAACATTAATAATAAACGGGGCACCACCCTGGAATCAGGGACCAATGACCAAAACGTTAATATAGTCTCATTATATATGCTAAACTATCAATTTGGAACGTTGATTAATAATTAAATTAATAACTATAACCAAAATAGATAGTAAAGGTTGAAGGATATCGGAGTTCTTGACATAGCAGAGGTTGGCAGTATTCACTCTTGTGCAACATTAAAGAGACCAGCATGTATATTCCACAAACATTTATTTACAAGTTAATAAAGGTTCAAAACACAATATTAATCTAACTAAATAACTAAACTAAACAAACCAAACAAAGTGTGTGTGTGTGTGTGTGTGTGTGTGTGTGTGTGTGTGTGTGT
This sequence comes from Sebastes fasciatus, assembly GCF_043250625.1. Classification (NCBI taxonomy): domain Eukaryota; kingdom Metazoa; phylum Chordata; class Actinopteri; order Perciformes; family Sebastidae; genus Sebastes; species Sebastes fasciatus. Next base: position 28,715,566 of record NC_133802.1, on the reverse strand, counting down.
GTGTGTGTGTGTGTGAGAGAGAGAGAGGGGGGGGGAAACAAGATGGGTTCTTGTCTCAAAATGTCTGTATGGCCTACAAACAAGATGGCGGGCACTGTAAAACTACAAAGATGGCGGAATCAAAGATGGCCATCAGCATGTCACCACATGACCTCTTTGTTCTTCTGAGAAGAAGGACAGAGAGGGGGGGGGTGATGTGGGGTTAAGATTATCTGAAGCTGTATGTTTATGTTTAACTAATTCATAGTTTCTGTATGTGATCTTTATGTGTGTTAGATATGCAGTGGGTTAGAAAAGATGGTTAGTTTGCATGCAAGACCTTGTCTATGTGAAGCATAAACTAAACACATCAGATGTGGCAAAGCCAGTTACCCAAAAATCAAATACAGATAAATCAACACAGTCAAACTCAATGAATAACATTAAACCAAATCAATACAAGTACTTTCTAGAAATCAAAGTTGGACAGTCTTGCTCAGCCCTGTGCGATTGCTAATGCTAAGGCCCAGTACGTTACCAATCCATGGAAGAAAAGGGTTTGTGATTCCATGTGTTGAAGTTGTGGTTCCAAGTCAAAGAGGTCGTCTTTGCTGTTAGTTTGGTGCTAACTTCTTTGCTTGATAGCTTGAAGTTAGCTGGTGGAAAGGGCAGAGCACTCGCGTCGTCTGCCGTTTGGTTCCTTGGTTGCAATGGCTGTTTCCTAACAGGCCATTGATCAGAACCAGAACTGTTTTGCAAGTTCTGGACTTGAGAGCCGTTCACCTCAACCAGGTCAGCCTGGGTTGAGTAGATGAAGAGCAGAGAGAGCGCAGCAGCTCACCTCTCACACGTCAGGAGAGATGAGCAGATGAGAAGAAAGAGACGAAAGAGAAGGAACAAAGAACATTCCTCTGGTTTTGTTCTGTGTGAATTTCACACCTAGGTGTGAAATGTTACTGTAGCCAATGAGGACTGAGATGAGTCCTGTGGTCAAGGATCAGGTTACTGAGGTCATGAGGTCACTTGAAACCAGCCAGATGCTGGGTCCCTACATCCCCCCATTTGGTCTTTAAGATGTGTAACATCCTTCAAGAGCAAATCAGAAGGTTGAACAGTTCACAGATCCTTGGAAACAACCTGGAGGTTGTACAGTCCAATCCCTGGGGACAACTGAAAAGTTGTTAAATCCATGATTGAAAAAGTTCATTCAACAGTTCATTCCATTTTGTAACGTCTGGTTAGTTCATTAACCAATTGGGCATTGGTTAAGACTATCTATCCTGGCTAAGCAAGAACAGTCCCTAAGTTACAAATAAAACCAGATAAACAAAAACAATAGCATTGTATAAAATACCTAACTATGTTTCTCTGTTATTTATAAGGTTAGTGAAGAACAGGAATGTTAGAGGTGTTAAGTTGTTAAGGTGAGAGGCGGAGTGTCACCTAAAACAATGCGGACAGGTGTATGACTGGTTCTGTACAGTCATAATGTGGTGTCCTAAGATAGTGTGTGCACTAGTGATCTCTAAACAAGATACTACTAAGGAGTTGGTCCAAGTGTACTTGTAAAGTTGGACAGTGGTGTCTGAGTTGAGTTTTTGCTGTTGCTAACAAACTCTAGTTTTCCCTAGTAAAAGAGGAAAGGAAAATTAAGGCACCGTTATCTAGCGTCAGTCTCACTGTTAGCTAGGTGTAGCTAGTACCGTGGGAAGGTAGCTCTGGATCTCTCGTGCTGAACTCGTGGCTCAGGGCTGTAACGCTCCAGGTAGCCAGAGGCAGAGAGGCACTCAGAGTAGCTATCACTATATGCTAGATTATGTCCATGTTCTGAACCTTGTTCAGAGTCTGAAATGTGGTCAGAGATGCTGTGGTCATCGTCAGACCGGTCACGCCAATTCTGGGACAGAATTTCAGCGTATGGCTTTCTAACACTTCTGTTGTGTGAATGCCTATCTCTATGCAAATGGGGGACATGGCGGTTACGCTCAGTATCCCTATGCAACCTCTTCTGACCCCCCTTCGACCCGTTGTGAAGGTGGGCTTTTGAGGTGGCAGATCTGCTTGACATGTCAGTGTTTGAGCTGGTGGGCTCAGTTAATTTACCCCCCTTTTTGGAAATGACCAGAGTTTCCCAAGCTATCTGTGTCATCTTCCTTATCTCACACAGTGAGGGGTTACCCTCATGCGTCCTCAGTACGACGTGAGTGCGTACACAGGGATGCAGATTCTGCAGAAATAAGGACTTGAAGAAAGAGTTTTCTTCTAAGCCTGGCGCATTCTTACCTTGGAAGTATGCATGCTTTAAACGTTTGTAGTAATCTCTAGGATTCTCACTACGTGAATGTTTAATTTGAAGGGCTGCAAACATCGCTGAGGTCTCGTCAGCTGTGGAAGAGAATTCTTCTATCAGTGCATGGCGAAGCTCACAATAGTCATTTCTGACACTGGGAGGTTGTGACTGTATAAACTTGTGCACAGCTTTAGAGCTGGTTTTCCACACAAGTTTAACTTTCTCCCTTTGGGTGGCGTGTGTTAAGTCAATTAGATTGTGATCTAATTCCTTAAAATAGTCATCAATGTGTTGATCACAGTTGCCTGGATCAAAACATTCAATGTCCTTAGCTATGAATTCCAGCACTTCATGGCGGGGAGTCCTTTCTGCTGAAGGCAAGACTAAATTAGCATTACAATGCACTGGTGCATCACATGCTAATGTCCTCTCTGGCTGAGGAGCAGAGGCTGGACCGCTGTCATCACCCTTGTGACAGAGTGGAAAGCAGGCTGAACCTTTGGAGGGAGGAGCACAGAGGAAGGTGTCATTTCTCTGTGGCTGAGAAGAACATGAGGCAGGATATCTTCTTGAAGATAAACTACATGTGTCTTCACTGTCAGTTTCAGAACAATAAGTAGTCAGGTAGCTGTTCACTCTTTCTCTCGGCGGAGGTTGAGGATCTGACTTCATTCCCAAAGATTTTAAGTCGGTTGGAAATCTTTCACTTCTGAGTGGAGAGGAGGGAGTTAAACTCTCATCATGTGAGGAGAGTGAATCTGAGTAGCCAGAATCACAGTGACTGACAGACTGTGGTGGGGAAAGACATTCTAGTCTAAGCCCTAACAATTTTTCTTTGTACTGAAAAAGAGCTAACTCTGCTGAATGCAGGTCTTCTAAGTAACGCATGGCTTTCTTATCAGCTGTCTGAACTTCATGGAGGAGACTAGCACTTTGCGTTCTTAGGCTATCTACCTCTTTTTCCAGGGCTACTTTACTCTGAATGGCAAGACTGGTTTGCCTGTGAAAAATCAGAAGTAAGCATTTTAACAATGAATCTTTGGATGCAGTCTGCGCATCAAACCTGTCTGTGAGGAGCGATTCCATTTCTTTCCTGCACTCACTGAAACTCAACCTGCTGATGAGTTCAGGGCAGCCGGGGTTTAGGCTCTGTGCTAGGGAAGAAATAAAAAACTCAACACAGGGGTTATCCATTGTTAAACCTGGAATTAGAGGGTGAAACTAAACAGGATGTCTAGTAGAAAACAAAACAATGTTGTTGGCTATGGTGTTGCGCTGGCAGACACCTTGTGGTGTAGTTTGGGAGGTACACTAGCAAAACAACAATACACTGGCCTACACTATGGGGGGTAGCTCCCTGTGGAGTAGCTCCTGTGGAGGAGGGGACCAACTAGTGATTCTAGTGGGCATCAACAAAAGGCCAGTAAAATAAACAAAGGTTTATAAAATAAGTTTGCTTACACACAACATGCACTAACTGAGATGCAGGGCAGTAACAGTTGTGATGATGTTTCTTAAAGGTGACTCAAGCTGGAACATGTGGAAGTAACAGCTAGGTTGCAAACTTATATCACAGGGCTGGTAGCACACTGTGGCTCTTATCTTAACTCAGGCTGTGGAATGCTTGGCAGTTACACAGCAGGGTACAAGCTCTCTATGTTACACAGGGCCGGTGGCACGCTGTGTCATTAAAGGAACACTTAGATTAACAGCAAAATATGACAACTAGACCAGATTGCATTGAATACGTGGTATTCAAATGCTGAACCAAAATCTTTCAAGTTCTACAGCGTAGGTCAACTTGAATTAGTAGCAAAAGCACATTATTAAAATTAACACCATAAAGGCTTAAAGTGTTAATACTCAAAATCTCTCAAATAAACAATTCTAACCACAATGTACTTGTTTAAAAGTACAACTGGACTTCTACTCCTGTGGAAGACTAGTGGTGTAGGATGTAAACACTTTTGGTTTGTTTAGAAGTGGAATATTAAATTTTTGTTTTTGACCAAAAATTATGCTGAAAATTAATATTGCACAATTATGAACATTTGCCAACAAGAATAATATGCCTCACACGGGGCACCATTATGTGAAAGAGAGAGAGGGGGGGGGAAACAAGATGGGTTCTTGTCTCAAAATGTCTGTATGGCCTACAAACAAGATGGCGGGCACTGTAAAACTACAAAGATGGCGGAATCAAAGATGGCCATCAGCATGTCACCACATGACCTCTTTGTTCTTCTGAGAAGAAGGACAGAGAGGGGGGGGGGGGTGATGTGGGGTTAAGATTATCTGAAGCTGTATGTTTATGTTTAACTAATTCATAGTTTCTGTATGTGATCTTTATGTGTGTTAGATATGCAGTGGGTTAGAAAAGATGGTTAGTTTGCATGCAAGACCTTGTCTATGTGAAGCATAAACTAAACACATCAGATGTGGCGAAGCCAGTTACCCAAAAATCAAATACAGATAAATCAACACAGTCAAACTCAATGAATAACATTAAACCAAATCAATACAAGTACTTTCTAGAAATCAAAGTTGGACAGTCTTGCTCAGCCCTGTGCGATTGCTAATGCTAAGGCCCAGTACGTTACCAATCCATGGAAGAAAAGGGTTTGTGATTCCATGTGTTGAAGTTGTGGTTCCAAGTCAAAGAGGTCGTCTTTGCTGTTAGTTTGGTGCTAACTTCTTTGCTTGATAGCTTGAAGTTAGCTGGTGGAAAGGGCAGAGCACTCGCGTCGTCTGCCGTTTGGTTCCTTGTGGCTATGTCTGTTTCCTAACAGACCATAGATCAGAAGCAGAACTGTTTTGCAAGTTCTGGACTTGAGAGCCGTTCACCTCAACCAGGTCAGCCTGGGTTGAGTAGATGAAGAGCAGAGAGAGCGCAGCAGCTCACCTCTCACACGTCAGGAGAGATGAGCAGATGAGAAGAAAGAGACGAAAGAGAAGGAACAAAGAACATTCCTCTGGTTTTGTTCTGTGTGAATTTCACACCTAGGTGTGAAATGTTACTGTAGCCAATGAGGACTGAGATGAGTCCTGTGGTCAAGGATCAGGTTACTGAGGTCATGAGGTCACTTGAAACCAGCCAGATGCTGGGTCCCTACAGAGTACTTTATCAAACCACCTGTTCAACAAGCATAAACATGTAGAAAAGGGATACACCAGCTTTACCCGCATCCACCGCTGCTATGTTTTACACAACCACAGTGTGCTGGTTAGGCTAACAGCAAAGTGTTGCAGACAAGCTAAAACCAACGCTGCCTGTATGAAGCCAAACTCTTTCTTAGTTTGTAACATATGTTAAAACTAGTCAAATTCTTATCTTAGCTACTGGCTGAGGCATCCAGCACCCTCCCTCTACAGCGGTACCTACAGGCACGTCTTCTTTCTAAACTTCACTCAGCATTTTAATGTCAGAATATTATTTATTTTATTGACATGTTAGATTTGTTTCCAGTGAGATATTATTGAGATTATATACTTATTGACTTTGCTGTTGTAAAAATTACCAGCCAATCCGTAGTCAACATTAAAAAAACATATTGTATGCTTGCATCAAGCAGAGAGTGAGAGTGTGCACGGAGGAGGTCACTGATCTGATCACTGATAATTGCACCTATAACTTGCATTGATGATTTAACATGTTTTGTATGTAAATGAATAATTAGTTTCACAGAAAACATAAGCAGTTATCATAATATAAACTGAATTTCTCATATAATTTAAGCATGGTGTGCTTACATCACAGTTTTAAAGTCAAGGAAGCAACTTATGTAGAATGTAAGAGAACAGATTTATATAAATCTATAACATAACAGCCATAAAAGTCAAGGTAAAGTAAACTACTAGGAGGCCTGTCATATGGGACAAGCTAAAATCACTTGTTGACACTTACCAAATTCTTGGAAGCTGTAGGTAGGTCAGATGAAAGTTCTGGTGGTGATGAGGTCTCCCCATCTTGGTTTGAACTTCCTGAGAGCTAAACACCACAGAGAGACAAATTTATTAGCATATCTGCAGAACATGAGGTTCACAAGAAGAGCACTACACTCCTACACACTTTAAAGCCAAAACATAATGTGTAATAGGCCCCAGACAGGGCAGAGTCTTTGTATAAAATCATTTATTTTTGAATTTGAGAATCACAGCCCCATCATTATTACCTGGGTTTGGGGTTTTATGTATTCCATGTGCCTGGATAAGCATTTATTGTGATGCTCCCTCAGGCGTTGTAAGTGCACCTTTAACCTGGTGGATCGTGCACTCTGTCTGCAGGAGATTAAGTAGAAAACACTTGATGTAACATAACATCTGTATACCTAGAAATGCAAATTTGTACACTTCTAATGAACATGTCTGCAATTTGCAGATAGCTTTGTTGCTAGGTGCTGATGTTGCAATGGAACGAACAATTGACTTTCACTTCTTGGCAATATACGTTACCTTTGCTACCACTTTTGGCACCATCTTTGCGCTGTGATTGTACTGAGTATCTTCTCACAAATGTTCTAAGTAATTTGCCCTACACAACAGCAGGTGGCGCTCTGAGTCAATTTAAATCTTTCTTCTTATCAATGAATAAATGAAGACTTTTAACCAGTCAAGACCAAGCCCCCAGGAAGAGCGCTTGTTGTTGATGCCGATTTTCGTAGTGACCAAACGGCGGTACTACAACTTTCGTGTCCGTCACGTGATGCCATTGGGCCCAAAAAGACTTTTCCCCATAGACTTTCATTGGGAAAGAGACGTCTGTAACTCAGAGGATAATTTTTTTTCAGGTGAATAAACTTCGCATTACAAACACAATAGCCCTTATTTAAATCATTAGGTCCTAAAAGTTGTAAAATGCACTAATAGCCGAATCCAGAGGTATTTCTCTTCCTCTGTTAATGTGAATGAGCCCCCGACCGAGGCTAGAGCGAGGGCTGGGAGGCGGTTTTAAAGGAAATGCTACCACGCCTGCTCTATGGGCCCAATGGATGCGGAAGATCGCCAGAAGATCCGGGTACTTGATCACTCAGAAGTCGAGCTATTTTGGCTTCATGCCCCACTGAGCAACTCTCATAGGAAAGAACAGGGCTCTGCCTCCAACGCTGTATCCAGTTCTCTTTATACATCCATGGTCAAGACAAGTTTAAAAGACAATATCAGGACTAAATGATGGAAATATTACATTGGAGAATCTACTAGGAAAGACATCTAGGAAAGTACATAAACCTCTAATTAATTACTTAAGAGCAACAGGAATAATAGAGAGAATTTATTAATTTATTATCATTATTATCATTATTATTATTGTTATCATTTTCCTGTCAATCTACTGCTCCACTCTCGCTGTGGTGTTTTCTGTCTTTAATGTAAGAGTGCAGTAACATCTTTCACCACACAGATGAACTGACATTTACCAGCCATTATAATCCAGAGGGGCACTGTTTCACTAATGTAGTCCAGTTAATATTATGCATACATAAATAGTTGTCTGTGATAAATGAATAAATAAATAGGGTTTGTTAAAAAAGCATGGTTAAAATACACATTTTTCATTGTGTGTTAAAGGGAAAGTAAAAAACACACTTACGGTTTAGGTTAATATTGTTTTATTTATTTTTTTATGACAATTAAAGTAAAAAATTACTTCTTTCTATTTTAAAACGGTTTCTGGGTGTGTTTATTATTTCAGAGGTTAAAGGGTATATAGCCTACATAGACTGTGGTGCTTATACATTGTGCTAAAGGGTTAGTACGCTCAATTATTTCTATAGTGACCAAAAGATAAATAACATTGAGTAAATCAGAGTTACCCTACAGAAGTTAAAAGGGGGAAAGACCTCAGGGCCCCATCTACGTACATAGAGGGAAAACGGGCTACACTCATTTGAACAAACTCAATAAAATATTTGGAAAACTAAACAACATAATACAAATTAAGTATGACAAATAAAATGATTTCATAATTCAAGCAAATTAGCAATGAAAAATAATGTTGGAAATCTGCTTCAGACTTTCTTGCCAGCAGTAAATCACTGTACCCTACCAGTCAGCTTGCATTGTCTGCATATGTGTCCTATCCCTGTTACGCTGCACACACCAGCTGTGACACACATTTGATTTCAATGCAATACTAGAATAGATTGTGGAAACGCTGCAGCAGAAACTAGTAACAGAATATATCAGAGAACAGGACTAGGGCTGTCAAAGCTGACGCGATAATAACGCGTTAACGCTAATTAGTTTTCCACTAATTTCTTTAACGCATTAACTTGCAATCTTTAGGTTGAAGGATTTATAGGTAGAGTGACGATACTGGTATCATATAAAACTAGTAAACCTAAGATTTCCTTAGGTGCCAACCATGTCATACCAGCTTGTCGAGAAGGAGGTTAAATAACGCTCCAAATGTACGTTAAATTTTGGAGAGGAAAAATTGGCATGGACATTTTCAAAGGGGTCCCTTGACCTCTGACCTCAAGATATGTGAATGAAAATGGGTTCTATGGGTACACACGAGTCTCCCCTTTACACACATGCCCACTTTATGATAATCACATGCAGTTTGGGGCAAGTCATAGTCAAGTCAGCACACTGACAGCTGTTGTTGCCTGTTGGGCTTCAGTTTACCATGTTATGATTTGAGCATATTTTTCATGCTAAATGCAGTACCTGTGAGGGTTTCTGGACAATATTTGTCATTGTTTTGTGTTGTTAATTGATTTCCAGTAATACATTTATGCATAAATTTGCATACAACAGCATATTTGCCCACTCCCATGTTGATAAGAGTATTAAATACTTGACAAATCTCCCTTTAAGGTACATTTTGAACAGATAAAAAAAACTTGTGACTAATTTGCAATTAATTGTGATTAACTACGGACAATCATGCGAGTAATGACAATTACATATTTTAATCGTTTAAAAGCCCTAAACAGGACATCTGAATAAAGATACAGTAAGTGAAAAACATTGTACATTTGGACCAGGGGTCCCCAACCTTTATTCCTCTGAGAGCTAATTTAACAAAATGAAAGAGGCTGTGAGCTGCTCATAGCACCAGGTTGAACATCGCCAATAGCAGAGATAATTCCTGTCTTACTTTATTGTCCTTTAACATCCTTTAACATTTTCAGATCAGTCCTCACCTGAGAAGAAGCAGAAGGACAGAACATGGTGGATATTCATTCTGAATTTGATCCTGATGGAGAAAAATCACAAATCTGCAGGAGAACTGCCTCTATCACTTCACTCCTTCCACTATCTGTCTGTCAGTCAGTCAGGAAGCTGCTTTTAATTTAACATTTCCTTCCTCTATCTCTATTTCTGTTTGCTGTTTTAGCTGCACCCACAATCTGATGATGATCATGATGATGATGATGATGATGAAGTTGAAGGGGGCTACAAGTGTTATATGAATTTGTGTAGATCATTGGTTTCGTGATAAAGCGGCTCTGAAGCTCATTTGACACAGTAACTGCAATAAAATGCTGTAACACATCTGACTGAAAATACTGTTAAATCATGAATTTAAAATAAATGAAGGAAGCAAAGAGAAAGTTCAGTGAACAATCTTGTCCCTTTAAAAATTAAAGAAAAGAAGAATAGTGTCGTCAGTAAGAGACTACTTATAGTACAACATAAATTAAGACACTTACCAAAAAACGGAGGTCTGTTCCTCTTTATGATAAACCTTTCTCCAGTTCGCACACTGACAATCCATGCACAACTTCTATGGCTACAAACTTCTCTATTTTTTAGATGCATCAGACAAACCTAAAATTAACATCATCATTACTGCAAACTGAATGTAGTCAACCGAGTCTGTCCCACTCAATAAAAAGTAGAATAACAGGGCTATTTGTACATTAAGAAACCCATGACAGGAACACTTGCATTCAAGATGTATAAAGAATTATTATACATACGCAGAATTAATCTGCCTCAAAAGTACATGGGCTGACATTTGTTACCTTAATGCAGGAAACCCTTTTGTATGACCTTGGGAGCCTGAATTAGCAATGAACTGTTTAGCAGTTTTGAACCCAACCAAACAGACCTCCTCCTCTCAGTGACTTTATTGCATCATCGTCTCTTTGCAGTTGTTTTGCGTCTCCATGTGGTTGTTTTTTCTCTATTTCTGGTCACCAAAGAAGAAGAAGAAGAAGAAGAAGAAGAGTTTAAGGCCCATTTCCAATCCGGCCCCTACACCCTCCCACACAGCGGCCACTTCGGGACGAACTTCCCTCTCTGTTATACATAGCAACTGCTATAAAAAAATAACAGACCGTAGAACGCCGTGATTAACCAATCAGAATTGAGTATTCAACAACGCCGTGATAAATATGTATAAATATACAACAATTTACAATCTAATGAACATGTCTACCGTTTTCTAGACTAGACGAGGGTATCTTTGATCCTAAATACAAGCTGTTTACTTTAAGTTGATAACGTCTGTATGACAATAAAGTAGAATAAATTAAATGTCTCTTAGTTTGAGCAGTTTATAGTAAATGTTTGTACCGGTAGTCACACGGAATTGACATTAGAGCGTGTTCCAACACAAAACGGCATTAAGTCCGTCTCTTAAATCCATGGTCAAGACAAGTTTAAAAGACAATATCAGGACTAAATGATGGAAATATTACATTGGAGAATCTACTAGGAAAGACATCTAGGAAAGTACATAAACCTCTAATTAATTACTTAAGAGCAACAGGAATAATAGAGAGAATTTATCAATTTATTATCATTATTATTATCATTATTATTATTGTTATTATTTTCCTGCCAATCTACTGCTCCACTCTCGCTGTGGTGTTTTCTGTCTTTAATGTAAGAGTGCAGTAACATCTTTCACCACCCAGATGAACTGACATTTACCAGCCATTATAATCCAGAGGGGCACTGTTTCACTAATGTAGCCCAGTTAAAATTATGCATACATAAATAGTTGTCTGTGATAAATAAATAAATAAATAAATAAATTAATAGGGTTTGTTAAAAAAGCATGGTTAAAATACATATTTTTCATTGTGTGTTAAAGGGACTGTTTGTAACTTCTTACACGTATAAATCACCCTGGTCGGTGTCCCATGCGCGTTTGTGTGTGGCTAGGCTGTTCAGACTCAGACTCCAACACAAACTACACGGAAGCACCAAAACCGCAAAGTTATATCTAGTGAAGCCCGTCTTGCAAAACAGTGTTGGCCGCGGTCGTAGTCCGCGGGGGAGTCCGTAGCCTCGGTCTACAGGGCCGGAGTCTCTGCTGTACTCTGCTCCTCTGCCTGCCTGCCTTCACTCAGCTCGCTCCACTCTCACGTGCATGCGCGCACACTACACACTGCAGAAGAGTTAGTTTAGCTCTGAGAATATCTAGTGAATGCACAGTGGACGTTTGTGCTGAAATAACTGCTGCAGCGCCTCCAGACCAACAGAGGTTTCCCGTGTCTTGTGAAGTGACGGAGCTTCGCAGCGAGAAACGTTATCGTCTCCGACCGGGTGCTTGTGTCTCCCGTGTTCCCTCCGGCCGCGGTCGGGAGGCTGAAGCAGGAAAAGCCAACACTAGGATCAGCAGTGATTCATGGAGAGACCTTCGTCTGGTCAGCTAACATTACTGCCAAGCAGGTGAAATATAGAGTGATATTGTGGTTTTAGCTGACGTGTGTCGCCTCACTGTGTTGAGCGATGCTCGCTCATGTCTATGTAGCGAGCACAAGCGCAAACCCGACGTGTGTGTATGCATGCAGAGAGAGTGCATGAGAGAGAGAGAGAGAGAGAGGAAGAAGAGCGGGAAAGGAGTTAACGAGGTGATTCGCCCGTTTTGAGGTGGAATTCAGAAGTTTGCAGAGAAAGTTTGTATTAAACATGTCTGAGTTTGTCAACTAGAGAATCTTGGAGTGAAGTGACCGCTAAGTTTTTGGTCCCTAGGATCACAAGCAGCGAACCAGGCCTGCAACGATTTGATTTGATATTGTGCCGGCTTACTGTAGTATGTGAATATTGGTGTGTGCACAGTGTGTGTTTGATCAATAAGATAAGTTACGGGAAAATCTACTGTGGCTATGGTTTGAATACACAGTGTGATGGATGTTAAGTAGAAACACTTGTTTAAGAAACAAAAGTGAAAACCACACTTAAGCTTTAGGTTAATATTGTTTTATTTATTTTTTTATGACAATTAAAGTAAGAAATTACTTCTTTCTATTATAAAACGGTTTCTGGGTGTGTTTATTATTTCAGAGGTTAAAGGGTATATAGCCTAAATAGACTGTGGTGCTTATACATTGTGCTAAAGGGTTAGTACACTCAATTATTTCTATAGTGAGTAAATCAGAGTTACCCTACAGAAGTTAATAGGGGGAAAGAACTCAGGGCCCCATCTACATACATAGAGGGTAGACGGGCGACACTCATTTAAACAAACTCAATCAAATATTTGGAAAACTCAACAACATAATACAAATTAAGTATGACAAATAAAATTATTTCATAATTCAAGCAAAATAGCAATGAGAAATAATGTTGGAAATCTGCTTCTCTTGACTTTCATTACAAAATGCAACTTGGTCTGACTTATTGAACAACTGGACTCATTTCCTGATCTATTGCTCAGAGTTTAGAGGACGAATAAGACAGAAGACAGATGGGACATGTCAGAATAATCAAGGTGATTTACACCCTCAGAGAAATGGTCAGCTCTGTATCATCAACATCATCGGAAGTGATAAAAATATATTTACAGTTATTACACGGCTGTGTTGAATACTCAATTCTGATTGGTCAATCACAGCGTTCTGGGGTCTGTAATTTCTGTATAACAAACCGTTGCTATGTATAACAGACTGTTGCTATGTATAACAGAACGTTGCTATGTATAATAGACCGTTGCTATGTATAACAAACCGTTGCTATGGGCGCAGTTCTGATGTCAGACTCTGGCGGACCGTTTTTGTGTCAAAATATTGATTTCTTCATTGAGTAGCCGTGTAACAAGCGGGATAATGTACAGCCAGCAGGTCATTGTTGTGAGAGAATCCCCTTCAGGGCTTCGCATCGGGGTGCAGCAACAATGACCAGCTCGCTGTAAATTATCCCTTACATAATATCTGCCAACAGTAAAGGAACAAAATGGAACCTTGCAGAACATTATAAGCTGCACAAAATCCAGATTTAAACATGAACATTTGTTTGCTGTCTTAAAGTGTGGAGTAGGTTTGGTCCTGATCTGTGCTGGCTGGATGGAGGGTCTGGTAGATGGACTCTTCACATGTGGAGACTGGAGCCCAGTTCTCATAGGTGACAGATGCAGGAGAGTAACAGGAGCTCAGCGGTGCTGCAGCATAGTTGGTATGAGAAAAATAAAGTGTTTTTTGAACATTAAAGCTTGTAAATTAATCATGTGCAGCACAAAACAACATCCAGACACAGAGCCAGGTTCACTGGATGGCCAACATGTTGAACGACTTTATCTTTTAAGGACACTTAGTGGCCTCGTTGTCAGTCGGCAGATTTTAGAATTAGTGTATAAAACTATTGTTGAGAGTGTTTTAACCTTTCACCTTCCTGCCTGGTACGGTCACCTTAACTGTAGATATAAGAATAAACTCTCTAGGATTGTGTCTGTAGCAAGCAAAGTAGTTGAAAAACCCCAAAAGTCCTTGACTCAACTTCTAAAGCAAGGACGAGGAAGAAAATGATGAGCATCCTGGCAGATAGCTCCCATCCTCTCCTCAGCCAGGCGCTATAGAGTCCCTCTGGCAACTAAAAATGTGTTTAAAAGTCTGTCATCCCATCTAGTGCCATCAATATTCTTACCTCAACAAAGTGACTGAGCAGATCTGAGCCACAGACACTGACATGAACTGTTTTAATGTGTAACATGACCTGTCTATGTATCTGTTTTTTACTAACTGCTGTCTGCTTTATAATGTTGTTCCTTGTGTTTGGTGAGCCGAAGACAAATTTCCACCCTGGTGGACAATAAATACAATAAAATTTGTCTGAATTGCAAAAATAAAAAGGGTAATTAAACACCATACAGCAATCAAAGAAAAGTCACCTCCATGTGTATGTCGTCTGCATTTCCTCCGGAGTTCACAGCAAAGTTCCTCCTTGTCTTCCATTTGTAGAGGAGCAGCAGAAAAACAGCCAGCAGCACAAAAACACAAGTCACACCGACAACCAGAGGCAGGCAGTAACCTGGGTGAAGGACATGGGAGCAGGGTTAGTATAGTAAACTAAAACCAAAATGAAAATAAGCAGTGATATATAGTCGTAAAACTGCTACTAGATAAAAAAGATATCCTTTAAAGGTGCTATTGATAACATTGATAACATTCAGCCACTAGATGTCACAGTCTCCCTCCCTCGTTCTGTTGCATTCACTTCATTGTTGCCAAGCATTTACCATCAAACTCAGCCATTTATTTGTTTCTTTACCGGCAGGAGGACAAACAGTCTGTGAACTGTACCTGTAAGCTGGATGGTGGTTTCAGGGGAAACTGATGGTGTGAAACTCTCTGACCTGGAGCTTTGACTCTGAGTTGGTGTTGGTGTTGGTGTGGAGGCTGATGGGACTGATGCTGAAAAGGATCAGAGAGTCCAGTTTGGGTTTGAAGTGGTTGGAGCAGCGATCAATGAAAACACAATGAAACAATCAGACACTGAATCAATACTGATACACAGAAATCCTGATGATAAAAAAAAGAAAAGAAAGAACTGGTCATATTTTAATTTCTGCTGCTGTAAGGTCATTTAAAAAGGTGTTTTTATGCAGAAAAAAAGACAGAAAAGATGTTTCACATTATCCATTTTGGTGGGATTTTAATTGACAATAAATCTGCTTTTCATTATCAGTTTGTGTACTGAACTATGTGGATTATGAAGAAACATTTCAATAAAACAAACTCACCATATGTGACAATGACGAAACGATCCAGGTATGAATCTGGAGAAGAAGCTCTGCCGTAACCACACCTGTACGATCCTGTGTCCGACTTAGTCAACTGTTTGATGGTCATATGCAGTCCAAATACAGATCCTTTTATATGTAATGTTGTATCTGCCACTCTGAGCTTGGTTGCCTTCTGTTTCGATGAGAATGTCTTCTTGTTTTTTACATTCGTCCTTACAGAAGAACTTCTGCCTTCCGTAGACGGTATTGCTGCATGGCCAAGTGATTTCTTCTCCTTCAGTTTCTGTATGGAAGAAACCTGATTTTCCAGCCAACAGTGCTCCTGAAAAGTTGAACAATCAAAGTTACCGTCTGAACTTCTGCAGTCTGATCACAATATTTCCTGCTTCACATTGACACAGATCCACAGAGACACACTGGGAGCTGCCCAGTTCAGCCACAGTCCGTGACTAGTGGGGTAATCATTTGCTACATCAATATATTTAGAGTTCATACATCATAAATAAGTAAGTAAGAAAAGTTTATTTATTTAGCACCTTTCACAGATACAAAATCACAAATTGCTTTACATTAATAAAAATAATACATCAAGTCAATATTAAAAGTACCGAAGACAAGCGCAGTGCTGTCAAGATAAAATCACAACAAAACACACAAATAAGGACAGAGACACATAAACAAGTCAAAAGTTCCGAACACAGTCAATAAAAGGCCAATAAAAGCAATTAGTAAAGTGGAGCAGTTATTCAGGCATATTAACAAAAGCCTGTCTGAATAAAGACGTTTTCAGCTGCTTCATAAAAATGTCACAGGAGTCTAGAGATCGCAGCGATAGGGGGACGGCATTCCATAAATGTATGGAATTCCGGCTGTATGACGTTACACCACGTTGTCTCTCATCCCGTCATCTACCGCTTTTTTCTTTCTCACCGCAGACAGACAGCAGCTCCCACACCTCGTCATTATCGCCATCAACGCGTCATCAGTTACAATACGCCTGTTTTATACTCTCTGGTCTTAATGCTCAGGCTGATCAGAATCCTTAAAAAAAATCCTGAATCCGGATCATGATCCGGATCGCCACCAAAATCTAATCGATTGTTTATTGTTCCAAACCCCACCCCTCCAAATTCATTCAAATCCATCGCAAACTTTTGGAGTAATCCTGCTAACAGACAGACAGACAGACAGACAGACAAACCAACGCCGGGGAAAACATAACCTCCTTCAAGGCCTTTGGCATTGGCAGAGGTAATAATTATAATAATTGAAATAACTCACATTCTTCCCAGAATTTAATTTGATTTCATTCTTTCCTCACTAAATATGATGAACATACTAAATATATCAGGTTAAAAGACTTTCATTAGAAACTCACCATCTGAAACTCTGACCTCAAAGTCAAAGTATGAGTCTGGAACCAAAGTTTTGCCCAAACCACACCTGTACCGTCCTGCGTCAGACTTGGTCAGATGTGTGATGGTCACAGTCAGAATTGCTCCTCCTGAAGGTTTGTTACTGTATTCAGTGCTGTATCTGCCACTCTGAGCTCTGACATCATATGTTTTAATAAGAATATCTTCTGCTTTACATTCGTTCTTACAGAAGAACTTCCTGCTTCCATTCGAAGACAAGTGGCATTCAATTGAACCAGTTCCTCCTTCAGCTCCTGTGTAAATGTTGAGTTTTGCGCTGACGAGCCGAGTGTTTCCACCACACAGTGCTGTTGAAAATAAGAACAGAGAACACTGATGGTCAGTTCTTTCTGTTATGAGGACTTCCTTATTTGTTTGGTTGTTTTGCCTGACCTGACTCTCGGACGCCCCTGCTCACTTCAGCAGGCCATGTTCTCTCCTCTATAAGGCCTAGGCCACACCGTCTATCTTTACCTGTGTGTGACGGCTCATGGTACAGACTCCATCCTTTCCACGCTTCACATTCATTGTCTATGGAAGCAGCCGTGCAATGCATTCTGGCAGCGTGGCGAGAGACAGAGCATCACGTTGGCCGCTCCTCATTTGCATAAAGTTGAGGTGTAGTTTACTTTATGCTAATCAGGGGCGTAAGGCGCAACTCGCCGTCTCTGGAAACTCTTTAGAAACTTTTAAACTAACTGTTGTCGATCCAAAACAAAGACCATATTTATTTTATTTATTTATCAGAACTATTTTTGTGATATAAGAGAAAGTAGTTTCTAAACTAGTCGCCATGTTGGTTCTTTGAAAGCTGGGAGCTGCAGCCCGAGAGGGAAAATGTTTGTCGATCAGGTGCCGAGTGCCTTGTGTCTAGTGGCAGCTCATCAAGCGTTCACTGCTTGGAAGCGAGGCGATCCCTCGTGATAAAAAACGCCCCTGCGGACACGTACCATCACTGAACTGCTGCAGCTCGCACGCGTGTGGCGTCCACACAGACAGCGTTGCTTGAGTTTGTCTCTGATAATGGCACAATAATTATTTTAGACAGAAAAAGGTTAAGAATTTGAAACAGAAAGTGTTAAAGGGTTAAAAAAAAAATGTCATGTGTCTGACATATTCTACAGATATAGACATTGAAACTGTGAAATGTGTAATGTTGCTGATAAGAGGTCAATACGACTATCAACAGATCATTTTCAATGTCTATTTTTGCTGAGAACCGCGCACGTCACACGGATAAAATAGGCAACACGCTGAACACCTCCCATCCCTGAACCATCCATTAGATGCACTCAGACTGTCTTGCCAGCAGTAAATCACTGTACCCTACCAGTCAGCTTGCATTGTCTGCATATGTGTCCTATCCCTGTTACGATGCACACACCAGCCATGACACACATTTGATTTCAATGCAATGCTAGAATAGATTGTGGAAACGCTGCAGCAGAAACTTGTAAAAGAATATATCAGAGAACAGGACTAGGGCTGTCAAAGTTGATGCAATAATAACGCGTTAAAGCAAATTCGTTTTCCACTAATTTCTTTTACGCATTATCGCAATTTGGGATTTTTAGGATGTAGGATTTAAAGCTAGAGTGACGATAATATGAAACTAGAAAACCTAAGGAATCCATTGGTACCAACCATGTCATACTGGCTTGTCGAGAAGGAGGTTAAATAACACTCCAAACGTACGCAAAATTTTGGAGAGGAAAAACTGGCATGTCCATTTTCAAAGGGGTCCCTTGACCTCTGACCTCAAGATATCTGAATGTAAATGAGTTCTCTGGATACCCACGAGTCTCCTCTTTACAGACATGACCACTTTATGATAATCACATGCAGTTTGGGGCAAGTCATAGTCAAGTCCGCACACTGACACACTGACAGCTGTTGTTGCCTGTTGGGCTGCAGTTTACCATGTTATGATTTGAGCATATTTTTCATGCTAAATGCAGTACCTGTGAGGGTTTCTGGACAATATTTGTCATTGTTTTGTGTTTTTAATTGATTTACAGTAATACATTTATGCATAAATTTGCATACAACAGCATATTTGCCACACTCCCATGTTGATAAGAGTATTAAGTACTTGACAAATCTCTCTTTAAGGTACATTTTGAACAGATAAAAAACGTTTGACTAATTTGCAATTAATTGCGATTAACTACGGACAATCATGCGATTAATGACAATTACATATTTGAATAAAAAGCCCTAAACAGGACATCTGAATAAAGATACAGTAAGTGAAAAACATTGTACATTTGGACCAGGGGTCCCCAACCTTTTTTCCTCTGAGAGCTAATTTAACACAATGAAAGAGGCTGTGAGCTGCTCATAGCACCAGGTTGAACATCGCCAATAGCAGAGATAATTCCTGTCTTACTTTATTGTCCTTTAACATCCTTTAACATTTTCAGATCAGTCCTCACCTGAGAAGAAGCAGAAGGACAGAACATGGTGGATATTCATTCTGAATTTGATCCTGATGGAGAAAAATCACTAATTTGCAGGAGAACTGCCTCTGTCACTTCACTCCTTCCACTATCTGTCTGTCAGTCAGTCAGGAAGCTGCTTTTAATTTAACATTTCCTTCCTCTATCTCTCTTTCTGTTTGCTGCTTTAGCTGCAACCACAATATGATGATGAACATGATGATGATGATGATGATGATGATGTTGAAGGGGGCTACAAGTGTTATATGAATTTGTGTAGATCATTGGTTTCGTGATAAAGCGGCTCTGAAGCTCATTTGACACAGTAACTGCAATAAAATGCTGTAACACATCTGACTGAAAATATTGTTAAATCATGAATTAAAATAAATGAAGGAAGCAAAGAGAAAGTTCAGTGAACAACCTTGTCCAGTTAAAAATTAAAGAAAAGGAGAATAGTGTCGTCAGTAAGAGACTTACTTATACCCCTTTCACATCGAGGGCTCAACCAAGGTAGAACTAGGGTTGGTTGTGTGTATAAAAGGATTAACCCTTTGATCGACTCGCCTTTGCGACCCAGAGAGTTGGATCGGACCAGGGTTGGACCAGGGTCGATTTCGATGTGAATTGCACGAACCAGGGACGCTAACAAACGGGGCGGGACAAATCTATTCGGTTGCAAATGAGGGCCCACAGTCCGTGACGTAACTGTCACAGGTTGCCGTGCCTCATAAACAAACTGTGGGACGGCAGCAGAAATGATTACAAACACACCGGAGGGGAACGACAGACGAGACCAACACAGATATATGGCGAGACATCTTGGTTTGGGAGCTCATGACCGTCCGCGGTGAGGAAGAAAAAAGCGGTAGATGACGGGATGGTGAGAGACAACTAGTGTAACATTAAACGAACATTACAAGGCTGCCGAATGAGGGAGGCTTCCGCTGTTACGTTACACTGAAACACACCGTGTTAATGATAAGCCGATCACCTCACGGTACCACCAGCTGTCCTCACATTTGTTTTTAAAGCATGTTTACACGTCTTCTATTTGTAACGTTACCTTTTTAAAATTGTATCTCTCAAAATAAACCTGCATGCATTGCTCCCAGGTTGTGACCCAGGTCGTATCTGAATTGTCCTGACCAGGGTTCAACCCGAGTTGACTGGCTTGGTTTGATTGAAAAAAGGAGGGTTGGACCAGGGTTAACCTAACCTGGTCCAACCCTGGTCATTGGTATGAAAAGGGTATTATAGTACAACTTAAAGTAAGACACTTACTGTAAAACGGAGGTCTGTTCCTCTTTATAATAAACTTTGCTCCAGTTCACACACTGACAATCAATACATAACTTCTGTGGCTACAAACTTCTCTATTTATTAGATGCATCTGACAAACCTCAAAATCAACATCATCATTACTGCAAACTGAATGTAGTCAACCGAGTCTGTCCCTCACAATAAAAAGTAGAATAACACGGCTATTGGTAAATTTAGAAACCCATGACAGGAACACTTGCATTCAAGATGTATAAAGGATTATTATACATACGCAGAATTAATCTGCCTCAATAATACATGGGCTGACATTCGTTACCTTAATGTAGGAAACCCTTTTGTATGACCTCAGGAGCCTGAATTAGCAATGAACTGTTTAGCAGTTTTGAACCAAACCAACAGACCTCCTCCTCTCAGTGACTTTATTGCATCTTGTTGTGGTCATTTTGCGTCTCTTTGAAGCCTTTGTGTCTCTTTGTGATTGTTTTGATTCTTTTAAGTCTCTTCAAAGCAGTTTTGTGTGTCACTGTGGTCACTTTGCATCTCTTTGTAGTTGTTTTCTATTTCTTTGCGGTTGATTTGCATCTTTTTGTGGTCATTTTGTGTCTCTTTGAAGCCCTTGAAGCAGTTTTGCGTATCTTTGCAGTTATTTGGGGTCTTTTTGCAGCACTTTGTAGTCATCTTGTATCTCTTTGGAGTCCTTTATGTTTAGTTGTGATTGTTTTGAGTCTTTGCAGTTGTTTTGCATCTCTTTTGCAGATGTTTTGGGTCTCTTTTGTGGTCATTTTGCATCTCTCTGAAACACTTTTGCATCTCTTTTTGTGGTTATTTTGTCGTGACTGTCAACTATAAGCCTGTTTTGACCTCGGTAAAACTGCCTGTCAAGAAACTAGCCATGTTTGAGTGTAGTTTCTGCTTCCTGTTATCTTTACAGAATAGGTTTAGCAAGAACTGGCCGAATGTGAACTGTCTACCACAAAATTGGGGAAATGAAAGCCAATGTTCTTTATATGATTTCAGAGTACAGGGGTGGTTTGTGGATAAAGAGACTGGTTTCTCGAAACTCCATATTGTCAGCCAAATCAAGGAAGCTGCATCACTGGGTTTAGTTAGGTAGGTGTTTGTTTGGTTTAATCTGAAAAGTGTCATTATGACTCAAATCTTCTGGCTCCACTAAATTAGTTTTGATAAACCTAATTAAAAGCCCCCAATCCTATACAGTGACATGTAACGTTTACACATCAAAAACCGTGTGATGCAACATGTTATGTCAAAAAGAAAAAAATGTATGAAAAGGTCAGGGTTTAAAGCTCACTTGATGTAGCCAACATTTGTTCAACCATAGTGCCTTTTTTTAATACTACGACTAGAGGGGGACCAGAGTCAGATATTTTCAAATTCTACACATTCTGAAGTGAAATGTTGTTAAATCAAAAGGCTTTTCCCCAAACTGACTTTATGAATATACAGCTGTCCAATTTAAAAATATGCTCCAATGTATGTACAGCAGAAGATGTAATAAGCTCCTTCCCTCCATTGTTTGTTCTGTCTTGCAGAAAGAGTATATTCTTCTTTTTATTGTCTCTTCATTTACATTGCTGCTTTGTGTTTGTAGTAAAACAGATGAAGAAATATTATAAGGCTGTTTTATTGTTGTAATTTGGCAAAGATGACCATCATAGGAACTGATACACACAATAAATTAATTATATATATTTTTTACATTAATTAAAAATAAACCAGTGCTATAACTTTGTTTGATAAGTATACACTTAGGTTTGTACATATTTTTAATTAAATTTCCTCTTACTATGTTTATGTTATGCACACCAAAGCAAATTCCTTGTATACATGAAAACCTACATTCTGATTCTGATACACCTTTGGAGCTAATTTCCTGCCAAAACCTAACAAACAAACCAAACATGTTACAAAAGCTCCACGATTCACTAACAAACATAGTGTGGTTTGCAAATACAAAACACCTTTAATAAAAAAAATGTTGGCAAATGCATATACAATCAAATATAACAAATACACAACATATTTCTAATACATCATACTTCAAAAACAAATACAGCGAGGTCAATGCCTAACTTTAACAATCTTGCAAGAGTTTCCTCAGTTTGCTGGCTCCCTTCTAGCCACTATCACCAAAGGGTATAGAAACAAAGGGACGAAACTTCTGTTTTCTTTTTACAACAGCCGCTGCCACCATTTTGGACTGAGGGCGCTTATTATATTTATAATATTTTATTGTTCAACACAGGCCATTTTGGTAGAATATGACAATAGAATAGAAATTATTTTGTTTTACTTTTGTACAGCACTTTGTAGACGGACGTTTTACTAGCGTCTGGTAGTCGCATTCAGTCCAAAATGGTGGAAGCAAAGCTTTGTTGCTAGGTGCTGATGTTACAATGGAATGAACAATTGACTTTCACTTCTTGGCAATATAGGTTACCTTTGCTACCACTTTTGGCACCATCTTTCCACTGTGATTGTACTGAGGATTTTCTCACAAATGTTCTAAGTAATTTGCCCTCCACAACAGCAGGTGGCGCTCTGAGTCAATTTAAATCTTTCTTCTTATCAATGAATAAATGAAGACTTTGAACCAGTCAAGACCAAGCCCCCAGGAAGAGCGCTTGTTGTTGATGCCAATTTTCGTAGTGGCCAAACGGCGGTACTACAACTTCCGTGTCCGTCACGTGATGCCATTGGGCCCAAAAAGACTTTTCCCGTAGACTTACATTAGGAAAGAGACGTCTGTAACTCAGAGGATCATTTTTTTTGAGGTGAATCAACTTCCCAGTACGAACACTTGAATAGCCCTTATTTAAATCATTAGGTCCTAAAAATTGTAAAATGCACTAATAGCTGAATCCAGAGTTATTTCTCTTCCTCTGTTAATGTGAATGAGCCCCCGACCGAGGCTAGAGCGAGGGCTGGAAGGCGGAAGGAAACGCTACCGCGCCTGCTCTATGGGCCCAATGGATGCGAAAGATTGCCGGAAGATCCGGGTACTTTATCACTTAGAAGTCGAGCTATTTTGGCTTCATGCCCCACTGAGCAACTCTCATAGGAAAGAACAGGGCTCTGCCTCCAACGCTGTATCCAGTTCTCTTTATACATCCATGGTCAAGACAAGTTTAAAAGACAATATCAGGACTAGATGATGGGAATATTACATTGGAGAATCTACTAGGAAAGACATCTAGGAAAGTACACAATCTTCTATTAATTACTTAAGAGCAACAGGAATAATAGAGAGAATTTATATATTTATTATCATTATCATTATCATTATCATTATTATTATTTTTCTGCCAATCTACTGCTCCACTCTCTCTATGGTATTTTCTGTCTTTAATGTAAGAGTGCAGTAACATCTTTCACCACACAGATGAACTGACATTTACAAGCCATTATAATCCAGAGGGGCACTGTTTCGCTAATTTGAACAAAGTCAATAAAATATTGCAGCCTGTCACTGAAAGAGCTTTAGAAGACCTGACAAACGGACTTAGAATAACTTTCTTCATTTATCAGAATGATTTCTTTTTCATGATCTGTTATTTCCCCTGTTAACTTTTATCAAGGATACAATTAAAGTCAGAGAAGGAGTAGGAGAGTCTGTCTGTCAGCAACAAACACCTTTTACATCATTTATCCTCATTTCCATTCAGTCACATGTGAGGCTGATAATTCCTGAATGTCAGGTTTGATATGAGTTACATCATTTACATTTTCCCTGAAACATTCAGCCTAATAAATAATGTCCAGTGTTCAAAAGACACCATAGTCATATTCTGGGTTATTAAATAACAATCAGAATATCAATAACTACAGATGTTAATAATGAATAAATAATATAAAGATATTTTGCCAGTAGAGATGGTTCCTGGTCCTCTAAGCAGGACTCAGTCCAAAGTAGAAATACAGACTGCAGCTGTTATTCATGTGCAGGTGTTTGTTAAACAGGTAACAGGCTACAGAGAGGAAACACTGCTGCTCTGCCACTGAGAATAACTGTTAGTCTTTATTAGTATTATTAGTATTAAGTTCAGACATAAACTCCATCTAAAGTCTCTACAGCTGTTAAAGCTTACTGACAGCTGATCCAGCTGTGATCAGCTGCTGCTGTCATCAGAAATGGATGTCGCTTCACGAGACGCTTCAGAGGAAACAACATCTCACTTCTCTTAAAACGGATTTTCTCGTTTCCTCTCTCCTCACATGGTTTCCTTGCGTCTCTCCATGCTTCCCTGGTGGGAGGGACTAAGACGCAAGGAAAAGACGCAAGTGAGGGAAACATGGATGCAATCAAGAGCTTTGGGATGCACCCCTAAAATGCATTTCGAGGAGATGCAGATCGAGGAGGCTTGCCGGAGGAGCTATGAGCGAGGATACACTGCTGTAGCCTGCATAAAGTAATGCAATGTCAGCATCAAACCCGAAAATGTTATCCCCAAGGAGAAATTGGGTCAAGTTACAGGATAGTTGCTCACACTCCACAGACATTAGTGAAATAAGAAAATATAAAAACAAATGTTAAAAAAATATTCGCATCAGTCAAAATAGTCATATATAGATATATATATATGGTCATAATAGACCAATAATATTATTGCACTGAACATGACTCAATAGCAACACTGAACATAAAACCTCTTATCACATGAGCTGATGTGAAAGCCTATTTTAACATCCCATGGGCCTACAAATTATAATAAATACCTGTGGTCTGTCAAGCTCTTTTGAGATTGTAACAGTAAGTAAGGGCTTTAAATAAACTAGAGCATGGACAAAATGGGAAATTAGCGCATGGGAAGAGCTTACGGTTCATGTAGTCCTGGCCACTGGGTCCGGGAGGGGTCTTCACTCGTATGTGGCACCCGTCAATGGCACCCACACAGGTGGAAAACACAGGGCTGTTGGCCAGCTGCTGGAATTGCAGCCCAATCTCCTTCAGCTCTGGAGCAGCAGGCAGTGTGATGACTGTGAGCCGGAGAGCAGCAATCTCCCCAACTCCCTTGTGGACCAGCCTGTGTATAGTCGAAACTGGAACTTGAAAGGCCCGGGACACCACACTGTACGACAAACCGTGTGCCAGCCAGTACACGGTTACCAGTACAGTGATGTGGGATCCCCAGGCCTGTCTCCTCTCAGGTCCCAGACACAACATCAAGGCCTCTAAGGACTCACGGCTGAGCCGGTAATCATTAAGGAGGTCATGCTTCCCATTAAAATACATTTTTAACTGGGGAACAGTGTTGTTCAGGCACTTATAGACAGCCGCTGGTGGATCTTCAGCCTACAGAATAGAATAAAATAAAAGCTGTTAAAGTGTGCATGTGTTACCCTTAAGCCAGCAAACTCTGCACAATAAAATGTTTTGTCAACATTAAAAACACAACTTTCTATCCTTTTGGACAAACATGTTGCATGTCTGATACCCTAATAGCATGTCTCAATATATGCATTACCTTATTGCTACTTGTAGTTGGTCATCTTTAATGCCAATCAAATGAGTGCCCTCTTTTACAACTATAAAAGAAGCAGTCATAAATAGGCCTACCTCATGCTGGATGGCATGACGCATCCTTGCTCTCCAGCATGCCATGCTGCAGCTGATGCCACTGCCATAGGGCGCTGGTTAGCTCACAGCTAACCTAGTTTAATGCTTGACTTTCTGTCTGAAGAAACTTTGAGCAGGGCAATGAAATGCTCGCCGCTGCCTCCTCTGGTTAAAATTCCTCATTAACGGTAGTGTGATACGAGTACGGACATTGAGATGCTCAACAGAATATGTAGATAGGATGACAGCCTTTGAGAGGAAAATTTTACGTATTTTGTTTTCATACAAAAGAAACGTTTCAGAGGATTCAGAGAAGGTCGAGTGATCTTTCCTTTGCACATTTTCGCTTCATATCTCAGAATCGAAGTGACTTTATTCTCCAACGACAATAAATGTACAGAAATGTATGGTGGTGATGCTGATGCAGAAACATATTGACAAAATAGCCATAAAGTATTATTGATACACACAGTGTGAGATTGTACAGACCAACAGTCAGTATTCAACCACTATGAGCATTAAGGGAAGAATCCCCACTTTTATATCTGACTGTCAGATCTCATTGATTTGTTGTGATTTTGTGACAATTTTGCTCACTTGCCTTTTAATTTACAGATGCATCATTTGTAAATCACTTTCCCAGAATGCCTTTTGAGACTCCTGAGGGGAACAGGGACACCTTACATTTTTTACTGTTTTCTGCTGCTGTCTCTTCTCTGAGGATTTCTTCCTGTATGACCACAATGTTTTTTTTTAATATGTTAAATTGTTCATATTAAGCCTACACATTTGTGTTGCTCATTCGGGGGGTTTTAGCAGCAGGATGGTTCACGGTGTGGTTGGGGCTTCAGACGCTGGTTGTGTTGGACCTGTGTAAAATGAGATATTAATATTGAGTAATGAAATGCATGAATTAAGTATTGGATGTTGTGGATTATTGGACGTAATTCTTGAATCTAAAGTGCTGTAGTGTATAAAGCCTTATGCAGACATTTTTAGTAGTGAAAGTGCAACAAATGCTGAGTAAATTAAATTAAAATGAAGTGAGAACAGATGTATCACATGTTTCCTGGTTGTTCTTTTAGTCACAAGGAACAAGTGAGTCAGCACATGTCCGGTTGTCTGAGAGCAGGCGAGAGAAGTAAATTATATTAAACGGTAATCATCTAGAGGCACTAATCCTGCATTCTTTGCAGATGATGGGTAACTTTACCTGCAGAAAAAGACTAAAATATTCACTGCAAACAAACTTTGGGTAAACAAATCTTTTCTAGTGAGACTTTTTCAAGGTAAGGATGTCTCATTGTTAGCATAATGAAAAGCACCTCTGGAATCTCCTGCATTCAGCGCCCACTTTTCCTTTTCTTGCTTCTGCTGCCATGTCCAGTGCTGGCAAAGCCTCTTAGGTAGGTACGTCTCAAGTGAAGCACCAGCACACATGTAGCGAGAGTGACACCTAGCTTTCACAATACAAATTGCATTTTAATATATAGTCAGCAGGCCAAATATAATTTTAATTTAGAAATAACGCATATATATTCATTGATAAATTAATTTGCACATGGTCCTCATATTGATTATTTAAAGTTTAAGGAAGCAAAGCAAATGTTCAGTGAATGTCAACAGCCTGAAAACTGAGAAAACTAGTTGGACGAGTTGCTTGGACAAAATGGCGTTGTATCTTCTTTTCCTGTTACAGTTCTGCTGAAGACCGCAGATATCACTTCCTCTGCGCATCTGATAAACATCAATGTAATATGTTTTTTTATATCTGTATTTCCATCTGTTCATGCTGAAATGTGTTTTTCCACATTCCCTTATCAGCCTTATGTGTTTTAAATTAACAAAACATTAGCAAATGTAACATTAAATTGGGATAAAACTAAATGTTTAATCATTGTCAACTTACATTTGATCAAAATAAACTATGCACAGATAATACAGACTTAAACAGGTTTCATCTACATTATACACAGCATAAGCAAAGCTTATCACCTATACTCAGATATGAAGAGCAAATGTGATCGTGGAATATAACAAAACACACAACTTTAAAAATGTACAATTACATACAAATGCATCAATACTCACATCTAGTATAGTGGCAGACAACAAAAGTTACATATGAAGTTGGATACATAGTTATTAATTAAAGCTATTCATTTCTAAAATACAACAAACAACAAAGATGACAAATTCAACAAGCAACTAGCAGCAAAAAACAAACAATCGTGAATCTCACACAATAAACAGGATAAATGACTGATGTGAAATGGTTGAAATTGAACCTTTCTTCAAATATACATAGAATCCAAAAACCATAAGAAATCCCAGTCTGTTCTCATTCCCAGGGCGTCAAATAACGAAGCTTTGTCACGGTCGTCGGCGTTTGGTACCGTTACACAAGGCACCCGTTATCATTTCCACTGTATAAATGTAGTTTTAAGCCAAACCATCTTTCCTACACCTAACTATCGTGGTTTTGATGCCGGAAATAGCGTGACACCAAGTGGGCGTGACATCAAGGGGCGGTATATGACGAGTTGGGATGAGAACGTGTTGGAAATCCACATTAAATTTGGGCAATAACCAAATCAACAAATGCACCAAACGTTCATACACAAAGAAGCGGGACATTAGTAACAAAGAACTAGCTACCTCTCCCAGGTGTTTCATTTGAATGATGTTGTCTCGCTGTGGTATTTTCTGTCTTTAATGTAAGAGTGCAGTAACATCTTTCACCACACAGATGAACTGACATTTACCAGCCATTATAATCTAGAGGGGCACTGTTTCAATAATTTGAAGAAACTCAATAAAATATTAAATATGACAAATAAAATGATTTCATAATTGCTTCTCTTGACTTTCATTACAAAATGCAACTTGGTCTGACTTATTGAACAACTGGACTCATTTCCTGATCTATTGCTCAGAGTTTAGAGGACGAATAAGACAGAAGACAAATGGGACATGTCAGAATGATCAAGGTGATTTACACCCTCAGAGAAATGGTCAGCTCTGTATCATCAGCATCATCGGAAGTGATAAAAATATATTTACAGTTATTACACGACTGTGTTGAATACTCAATTCTGATTGGTCAATCACAGCGTTCAGTGGTCTGTAATTTCTGTATAAAAGACCGTTGCTATGTATAACAGGCCGTTGCTATGTATAACAGACTGTTGCTATGTATAACAGACTGTTGCTATGGGCGCAGCTCTGATGTCGGACTCTGACGGACCGTTTTTGTGTCAAAATATTGATTTCTTCAGTAAGTAGCCGTGTAAAAAGCGGGATAATGTACAGCCAGCGGGTCATTGTTGTGAAAGAATCCCCTTCAGGGCTTCGTGTTGGGGTGCAGAATCACCCTGTTGGGGATTCTTTCACAACAATGACCAGCTCGCTGTACATTGTCCCTTACATAATATCTGCCAACAGTAAAGGAACAAAATGGAACCTTGCAGAACATTATAAGCTGCACAAAATCCAGATTCAAATCCAAACATTATCATTTGTTTGCTGTCTTAAAGTGTAGAGTAGGTTTGGTCCTGATCTGTGCTGGCTGGTTGGAGGGTCTGGTAGATGGACTCTTCACATGTGGAGACTGGAGCCAAGTTGTCATGGGTGACAGATGCCTGAAACAGGAAGAGCATCAAACCTGAAATACAGCAGTAGCCAGAGTAACAGGAACTCAGCGGTGCTGCAGCACAGTTGGTATGAGAAAAATAAAGCGTTTTTTGAACATTAAAGCTTGTAAATTAATCATGTGCAGCACAAAACAACATCCGAAAACAGAGCCGGGTTCACTGGATGGCCAACATGTTGCAACTGTGGAAAACTTTAAATACCTCGGTACAGTTCTGGACTCCCAGGTGAGCTTCTCAGAAAATACAGAGTATATTTTCAAGAGATGCTCACAGCGACTTTATCTTTTAAGGAAACTTAGTGTCCTCGGTGTCAGTCAGCAGATTTTAGAATTAGTGTATAAAACTATTGTTGAGAGTGTTTTAACCTTTCACCTTCCTGCCTGGTACGATCACCTAAACTGTAGATATAAGAATAAACTCTCTAGGATTGTGTCAGTAGCAAGCAAAGTAGTTGGTAAACCCCAAAAGTCCTTGACTCAACTTTTTACAGCAAGGACGAGGAAGAAAGCGAAGAGCATCCTGGCAGACAGCTCCCATCCTCTCTTCAGCCAGGCGCTATAGAGTCCCTCTGGCAACTAAAAATGTGTTTAAAAAGTCCTTCATCCCATCTAGTGCCATCAATATTCTTACCTCAACAAAGTGACTGAGCAGATCTGAGCCACAGACACTGACATGAACTGTTTTAATGTGTAACATGACCTGTCTATGTATCGTTTTTTTACTAACTGCTGTCTGCTTTATAATGTTGTTCCTTGTGTTTGGTGAGCCGAAGACAAATTTCCACCCTGGTGCACAATAAATGAAATAAAATTTGTCTGAAATTGAAAAAATAAAAAGGGTAATTAAACACCATACAGCAATCAAAGAAAAATCACCTCCATGTGTATGTCGTCTGTATTTCCTCCGGTGTTCACAGCAAAGTTCCTCCTTGTCTTCCATTTGTAGAGGAGCAGCAGAAAAACAGCCAGCAGCACATAAACACAAGTCACACCAACAACCAGAGGCAGGAAGTAACCTGGGTGAAGGACATGAGAGCAGGGTTAGTATAGTAAACTAAAACCAAAATGAAAATAAGCAGTGTCTATCGTTGTGTTACTATTGGCTAACAAGCCTTGTTAGAAGTGGGAACCAGACAGTGGAAGCATAGCTCTGCTATCCCTAGATAATCCATAATATTTATATAAATAAGACCTAGTGGTTTAGGGGTTAAGGTGCACATCCACCTGTCTCCCACCCCACACACACATTTCCTGTCATCTTTCTACTGTCAGCGATTCCATATAAGCATAAAAAATCTTCTTCTTCTCGTCTTTTCTTGCACAAATCATATATTTGTGAGTAGCACTGAATGTAAACAGAAACTTTGTTGACAAGAAAACTCCACATAGCACCTTTAATAAAAATGAGAAAATCTTCCTGTCATGATAAAATATCAAAGACATTGGTCTAGATGTTTCTTGACTTGTCATGTGTTCATATCACATGTAAGATAATGTCTTGTATAATGTGTAGTATCTTTAATTAAACCTGAGTTTTACTGTAAAACTTTAATCTTCTACGTACTGACCTGTCTTATATGCTGAAACAGAAAGTGGATTTTATTAATCTTATCGTACAGTGTTGTTATGCTTAATTTTACATTTTTAAGAACATTTGTTTTTGTGAAGATGAAGTTGAGGCACTGACCGGCAGGAGGACAAACAGTCTATGAACTGTACCTGTAAGCTGGTCGGTGGTTTCAGGGGAAATTGATGGTGTGAAACTTCCTGAAGTGGAGCTTTGACTCTGAGTTGTTGTTGGTGTTGGTGTGGAGGCTGATGGGACTGATGCTGAAAAGGATCAGAGAGTCCAGTTTAGGTTTGAAGTGGTTGGAGCAGCGATCAATGAAAACACAATGAAACAATCAGACACTGAATCAATACTGATACACAGAAATCCTGATGATAAAAAAACGAAAAGAAATAACTGGTCATATTTTAATTGCTGCTGCTGTAAGGTTATTTAAAAAAAAAAAAAAAATTGCAAAAAAAGAGAGAAAAGATGTTTCACATTATCCATTTTTGGGGGATTTTAAATGACAATAAAACAGCTTTTCATTATCAGTCTGTGCACTGAACTGGAGGTACTGTATGTGGATTATGAAGAAACATTTCAATAAAACAAACTCACCATCTGTGACAATGACGAAACGATCCCGGTATGAATCTGGAGAAGAAGCTCTGCCGTAACCACACCTGTACCATCCTGTGTCTGACTTGGTCACCTGTGTGATGGTCACATACAGTCCATGTACAGATGCTTCTTTATATTTAATGCTGTATCTGCCACTCTGAGTTTGGTTGCCATCTGTTTCGATGAGAATGTCTTCTTGTTTTTTACATTTGTTCTTACAGAAGAACTTCTGCCTTCCGTAGACGTCACTGATGCATCCCCAAAAGAGTTCTCCTCCTTCAGTTTCTGTTTTGAAGAAACCTGTTTTCCTAGGCAACAGTGCTCCTGAAAAGATGAACAATCAAAGTTACCGTCTGAACTTCTGCAATCTAATAACAATATTTCTTGCTTCACATTGACACAGATCCACAGAGACACACTGGGAACTGCCCAGTTCAGCCACAGTCCGTGACTAGTGGGGTAATCATTTGCTACATCAATATATTTAGAGTTCATACATCACAAATAACTAAGTAAGTAAAGTTTATTTATTTAGCACCTTTCACAGATACAAAATCACATAGCGCTTTACTTTAATAAAAATAATACATCAAGTCAATATTAACAGTAGCGATGACAAGCGCAGTGCTGTCAAGCTAAAATCACAACAAAACACACAAATGAGGACAGAGACACATAAACAAGTCAAAAGTTTTGAACACAGTCAATAAAAGGCCAATAAAAGCAATTAGTAAAGTGGAGCAGTTATTCAGACAGATTAACAAAAGCCTGTCTGAATAAAAAAGTTTTCAGCTGCTTCATAAAAATGTCACAGGAGTCTAGAGATCGCAGCGATAGGGGGACGGAATTCCATAAATTGGGTGCGACAGCTTGAAAGGCACGGTCACCTCTGGTTTTATAGTGGGTTTGGGGGACTGCCAGTAGTTTTTGGTCAGAAGACCTAAGAGCCCGATTTGGTGTGTAAGGGAGGAGGAGGTCAGTAATATACTGGGGTGTTTGACCATGCAAGGCTCTAAAGGTTAGCACCAGTATTTTAAAATGGATGCAACATTTAATGGGAAGCCAGTGCAGAGAGGATGAAATAGGGGTGATATGTGATCTCTTGTTATTTCTAGTTAAAAGACGAGCAGTTGGGGCGCCTGGCTTTTGCGGCAGTCGGTAGAGCGGGCGCCCATGTGTGGCCAAGGCTCAGTCCTGGCAGCGGTGGACCTGGGTTCGAATCCGGCCTGTGGACCTTTCCGCATGTCATCTCTCTCTCTCCCCCTTTCCAAGACTCTATCCACTGTCCTGTCAATAAACGCTTAAAAAATGCCCCCAAAATAATAATTAAAAAAAAAAAAAAAAAAGACGAGCAGCTGCATTTTGGACTAAATAAAAATAATAACTAGAATGGCACTTGGAGAGCACAAACCTTTGCCAAGGTGCCTGACTTTAAAAACAGATCACAGCTCACAGTTGGCGGTACCGTGAGGTGGTCGGCTTGTTATTAACACGGTGTGTTTCGGGTAACGTATCGGCGGATGCCTCTCTCATTCAGCAGCCTTGTTATGTCTGTATAACGTTACACCACGTTGTCTCTCATCCCGTCATCTACCGCTTTTTTCTTTCTCACCACAGACGGACAGCAGCTCCAGCAACGCGTCATCAGTTACCTTGCGCATGTGTTATACTCTGTGGTCTTAATGCTCAGGCTGATCGGAATCCTTAAAAAAATTCCTGAATCCAGATCATGATCCAGATCGCCACCAAAATTGAATGGATTGTTCATTGTGCCACACCCCATCCCTCCAAAGAATTCAAATCCATCACAAACTTTTGGAGTAATCATGCTAACAGACAGACAGACAAACCAACGCTTTGGCATTGGCCGAGGTAATAATTATAATAATTAAAGTAATTCACATTCTTCCCACAATTTCATTTGATTTCATTCTTTCCTCACTAAATATGGTGAACACACTAAATATATCAGGTTAAAAGACTTTCAGTAGAAACTCACCATCTGAAACTCTGACCTCAAAGTCAGAGTATGACTCTGGATCCGAAGTTTTGCCCAAACCATACTTGTACCGTCCTGCGTCAGACTTGGTCAGATGTGTGATGGTCACAGACAGATATCCTCCTCCTGAAGATCTGTTTGTGTATTCAGTGCTGAATCTGCCATTCTGAGCTCTGACATCATCTGTTTTAATAAGAATATCTTCTGCTTTACATTCGTTCTTACAGAAGAACTTCCTGCTTCCATAGGAAGAGAAGTGGCATTCAAGTGAACCATTTCCTCCTTCAGCTCCTGTGAAAATGTAGACTTTTGCGCTGACGAGCCGAGTGTTTCCACCACACAGTGCTGTTGAAAATAAGAACAGAGAACACTGATGGTCAGTTCTTTCTGTTATGAGGACTTTCTTATTTGTTTGGTTGTTTTGCCTGACCTGACTCTCGGACGCCCCTGCTCACTTCAGCAGGCCATGTTCTCTCCTCCTTGACAAATCTCTCTTTAAGGTACATTTTGAACAGATAAAAAACTTGTGACTAATTTGCAATTAATTGTGATTAACTACGGACAATCATGCGAGTAATGACAATTACATATTTTAATCGATGTCAATACATCTATCAACAGATCATTTTCAATGTCTATTTTTGCTGAGAACCGCGCACGTCACACGGATAAAATAGGCAACACGCTGAACACCTCCCATCCCTGAACCATCCATTAGATGCACTCAGACTCTCTTGCCAGCAGTAAATCACTGTACCTATACCAGTTAGCTTGCATTGTCTGCATATGTGTCCTATCCCTGTTACGCTGCACACACCAGCCGTGACACACATTTGATTTCAATGCAATACTAGAATAGATTTTGGAAACGCTGCAGCAGAAACTAGTAACAGAATATATCAGAGAACAGGACTAGGGCTGTCAAAGTTGATGCGATAATAACGCGTTAACGCTAATTCGTTTTCCACTAATTTCTTTAACGCATTAACTTGCAATCTTTAGGTTGAAGGATTTATAGCTAGAGTGACGATACTGGTATCATATGAAACTAGTAAACCTAAGGAATCCATTGGTACCAACCATGTCATACCAGCTTGTCGAGAAAGAGGTTAAATAACGCTCCAAATGTACGTTAAATTTTGGAGAGGAAAAATTGGCATGGACATTTTCAAAGGGGTCCCTTGACCTCTGACCTCAAGATATGTGAATGAAAATGGGTTCTATGGGTACCCACGAGTCTCCTCTTTACACACATGCCCACTTTATGATAATCACATGCAGTTTGGGGCAAGTCATAGTCAAGTCAGCACACTGACAGCTGTTGTTGCCTTTTGGGCTGCAGTTTGCCATGTTATGATTTGAGCATATTTTTCATGCTAAATGCAGTACCTGTGAGGGTTTCTGGACAATATTTGTCATTGTTTTGTGTTGTTAATTGATTTCCAGTAATACATTTATGCATAAATTTGCATACAACAGCATATTTGCCCACTCCCATGTTGATAAGAGTATTAAATACTTGACAAATCTCCCTTTAAGGTACATTTTGAACAGATAAAAAAAACTTGTGACTAATTTGCAATTAATTGTGATTAACTATGGACAATCATGCGAGTAATGACAATTACATATTTTAATCGTTTAAAAGCCCTAAACAGGACATCTGAATAAAGATACAGTAAGTGAAAAACATTGAACATTTGGACCAGGGGTCCCCAACCTTTTTTCCTCTGAGAGCTAATTTAACAAAATGAAAGAGGCTGTGAGCTGCTCATAGCACCAGGTTGAACATCGCCAATAGCAGAGATAATTCCTGTCTTACCTTTATTGTCCTTAAACATCCTTTAATATTTTCAGATCAGTCCTCACCTGAGAAGAAGCAGAAGGACAGAACATGGTGGATATTCATTCTGAATTTGATCCTGATGGAGAAAAATCACTAATTTGCAGGAGAACTGCCTCTGTCACTTCACTCCTTCCACTATCTGTCTATCTGTCAGTCAGGAAGCTGCTTTTAATTTAACATTTCCTTCCTCTATCTCTATTTCCGTTTGCTGCTTTAGCTGCACCCACAATATGATGATGATCATGATGATGATGATGATGATGATGATGATGATGATGAAGTTGAAGGGGGCTACAAGTGTTATATGAATTTGTGTAGATCATTGGTTTCGTGATAAAGCGGCTCTGAAGCTCATTTGACACAGTAACTGCAATAAAATGCTGTAACACATCTGACTGAAAATACTGTTGAATCATGAATTTAAAAAATTAAAAAAATTTTAAAAGTTCAGTGAATTTCAACAACCTTGTCCAGTTAAAGAAAAGAATAATAGTGTGGTCAGTAAGAGACTTACTTATAGTAAAACTTCAAGTAAGACACTTTGACAATCAATACACAACCTCTGTGGCTACAAACTTCTCTATTTTTTAGATGCATCTGAAAAACCTCAAAACCAACATCATCATTACTGCAAACAGGAACACTTGCATTCAAGATGTATAAAGGATTATTATACATACGCAGAATTAATCTGCCTTAAAAATACATGGGCTGACATTCATTACCTTAATGCAGGAAACCCTTTTGTATGACCTTGGGAGCCTGAATTAGCAATGAACTGTTTAGCAGTTTTGAACCCAACCAAACAGACCTCCTCCTCTCAGTGACTTTATTGCATCATCGTCTCTTTGCAGTTGTTTGGCGTCTCCATGTGGTTGTTTTTTGTCTCTTTCTGGTCACCGAAGAAGAAGAAGAAGAAGAAGAAGAAGAAAAAGAAGAAGAAGAAGAAGAGGAAGAAGAAGAAGAGTTTAAGGCCCATTTCCAATCCGGCCGCTACACCCTCCCACACAGCGGCCACTTCGGGACGACCTGCCCTCTCTGTTATACATAGCAACTGCTATAAAGAAATAACAGACCATAGAACGCCGTGATTAACCAATCAGAAATGAGTATTCAACAACGCCATGTAATAAATATGTTTACAACAATTTACAATCTAATGAACATGTCTACCGTTTTCTAGACTAGACGAGGGTATCTTTGATCCTAAATACAAGCTGTTTACTTTAAGTTGATAACGTCTGTATGACAATAAAGTAGAATAAATTAAATGTCTCTTAGTTTGAGCAGTTTACAGTAAATGTCTGTACCGGTAGTCACACGGAACTGACATTAGAGCGTGTTCCAACACAAAACAGCATGAAGTCCGTCTCTTACATCCATGGTCCTGCTACCATTAATTAATTCCGTCTGTACGAGGGACTACCAAGACTTAGTGACAAAGTGGCAACCTGGAGAATGAGACTTCTCGGTCACTGCCAAAGACATCAAGAACTCCCAGCAAGCATGCTGGTGCTGCGGGAACCAACGCACGGGCATCGATCACAGGGACGTCCCACGCCAACATACATGGACGTACTGAGGAGAGATGCTGGACAGTGCTGGCGAGCTAGCCAGATGTATGGTGGACTGAGATAGCTGGAAGCTCCGCTTGAAATCCCGTCTGGGGACGACCCAATTATATCAATTCCGATAGTTGAATTATCACTCTTTTACTATCCACTACTATTGGTTTTGTGTTATTAGTCCTACTTGTATTAGTTATTACAGCTGCTGGGCTATTATTGTGGCTGCTTCCCTCTCTCTCTCTCTCTCTCTCTCTCTCTCTCTCTCTCTCTCTCTCTCTCTATCTCTCTCTATCTATCTTCTCGGCAGATGGCCGCCCACCTAGAGTCCGGTTCTGCTCCAGGTTTCTTCCCACTAATCGGGGAGTTTTTCCTGGCCACAGCGCGTTTGGTGGATCTTGTTGGGTCTCTAAACTATGGTGTACGGTCTAAGACCTGCTCTATATATAAAGCGTCTTGAGATAACTTCTGTTGTGATTTGACGCTATACAAAAATAAATTGAATTGAATTGAATTGAATGGTCAAGACAAGTTTAAAAGACAATATCAGTATTAAATGATGGAAATATTACATTGGGCAACCTACTAGGAAAGACATCTAGGAAAGTACACAAACTTCTAATTAATTACTTAAGAGCAACAGGAATAATAGAGAGAATATATTTATTCATTATTATTATTATTATTATTTTCCTGCCAATCTACTGCTCCACTCTCGCTGTGGTGTTTTCTGTCTTTAATGTAAGAGTGCAGTAACATCTTTCACCACCCAGATGAACTGACATTTACCAGCCATTATAATCCAGAGGGGCACTGTTTCACTAATTTGAAGAAACTTTGAAGAAAATGTTTGGAAAACTCAAAAACATAATACAAATTAAGTATGACAAATAAAATGATTTCATAATTCAAACAAAGTAACAATGAGAAATAATGCTGGAAATCTCATGGAATTCAGAGGATTCAGAGAAAGTCCAGTGATCTTTCCTTTGCAGATTTTCGCTTCACGTCTCAGAATCGAAGTGACTTTATTCTCCGACGACAATAAATGTACAGAAATTTATGGTGGTGACGCTGATGCAGAAACATATTGACAAAATAGCCATAAAGTATTATTGATACACACAGTGGGAGATTGTACAGACCAACAGTCAGTATTCAACCACTATGAGCATTAAGGGAAGAATCCCCACTTTTATATCTGACTGTCAGATCTTGCGATTTTGTGACAATTTTGCTCACTTGCTTTTTAATTTACAGGTGCATCATTTGTAAATCACTTTCCCAGAATGCCTTTTGAGACTCCTGAGGGGAACAGGGACACCTTACATTTTTTACTATTTTCTGCTGCTGTCTCTTCTCTGAGGATTTCTTCCTGTATGACCACAATATATATTTTTTAATATGTTAAATTGTTCATATTAAGCCTACACATTTGGGTTGCTCTTTCGGGGGGTTTTAGCAGCAGGATGGTTCACGGTGTGGTTGGGGCTTCAGACGCTGGTTGTGTTGGACCTGTGTAAAATGAGATATTAATATTGAGTAATGAAATGCATGAATTAAGTATTGGATGTTGTGGATTATTGGACATAATTCTTGAATATAAAGTGCTGTAGTGTACAAAGCCTTGTGCAGACATTTTTAGTAGTGAAAGTGCAACAAATGTTGAGTAAATTAAATTAAAATGGAGTGAGATAAGATGCATCACATGTTTCCTGGTTGTTCTTTGAGTCACAAGGAACAAGTGAGTCAGCACATGTCCGGTTGTCTGAGAGCAGGCGAGAGAAGTAAATTATATTAAACGGTAATCAACTAGAGGCACTAATCCTAAATTCTCTGCAGATGATGGGTAACTTTACCTGCAGAAAAAGACTAAAATATTCTGTGGTGGCAATTTCTGTTAAAACAAGACACAAACCAAGGTAACAACTTGTCTTTCAAGTAAATTTAATAAAAAAGCATATATTAATAAGAAAAAGATCTGCAGATGGACTCACGAGCACAGCCACCTGAGTGGACTGCGGCAAGTGAGCCCCGAATACAAAGAGTAGTCAGCATTTATACATACTAAAGCATAACACACAGATAAGTGCAAAGAAGAGAAAGATAGAAAGTGTATCATTACGTCAGCACAGAACAGACAACAGAGCATCACAAGACATACCAAGTACTTCAGCCCTCTGTTGTTTATAGTCACAGAAGATAAAACTGTCGGGTCACTGTTTTAATGCTTATGGTGACAAGGTTGAACATGTGAGGCCCCGAGATTATCTAAAGGTACAGTGTTAACTTTGGCCTACTCCTCGGGGTGTTGGACTGTCAACTGCAGATATGAAAATTGCCATTACAATTCACTGCAAACAAACTATGAGCAAACAAATCTTTTCTAGTGAGACTTTTTCAAGGTAAGGATGTCTCATTGTTAGCATAATGAAAAGCACCTCTGGAATCTCCTGCATTCACCGCCCACTTTTCCTTTTCTTGCTTCTGCTGCCATGTCCAGTGCTGGCAAAGCCTCTTAGGTAGGTACGTCTTAAGTGAAGCACCAGCACACATGTAGTGAGAGTGACACCTAGCCTTCACAATACAAATTGCATTTTAATATATAGTCAGCAGGCCAAATATCATTTTATTTTCAAAATAACGCATACGTATATATATTAATTTATATACTAATTTCTCAGGCGGCACATGGTCCTCAATTGATTATTTAAAGTTTAAGGAAGCAAAGCAAATGTTCAGTGAATGTCAACAGCCTGAAAACTGAGAAAACTAGTTGGACGAGTTGCTTGGACAAAATGGCGTTGTATCTTCTTTTCCTGTTACAGTTCTGCTATAGACCGCAGATATCACTACCTCTGTGCATCTGATAAACATCAGTGTAATATGTTTTTTTATATCTGTATTTCCACCTGTTCATGCTGAAATGTGTTTTTCCACATTCCCTAATCAGCCTTTTGTGTTTTAAATTAACAAAACATTAGCAAATGTAACATTAAATTGGGATAAAACAAAACAAAAATAAATAAAACTAAATGTTTGATCATTGTCAACTTACATTTGATCAAAAATAAACTATGCACAGATAATACAGACTTAAACATGTTTCATCTACATTATACACAGCATAAGCAAAGCTTATCACCTTCACCAAATGAAGCTTTGTCACGGCCGTCGGCGTTTGGTACCGCTACACAAGGCACCCTTTATCATTTTCGCTGTATAAATGTAGTTTTAAGCCAAAAGATCTTTCCTACACCTAACTATAGTGGTTTTGATGCCGGAAATAGCGTGACACCAAGGGGACGTGACATCAAGGGGCGGTATGTGACGAGTTGGGATTAGAATGTGTTGGAAATAAACATTAAATGTGGGCAATAACCAAATCAACAAATGCACCAAACGTTCATGCACACAGAAGCGGGACATTAGTAACAAAGAACTAGCTACCTCTCCCAGGTGTTTCATTTGCATGATGTTGTCTCGCTGTGGTATTTTCTGTCTTTAATGTAAGAGTGCAGTAACATCTTTCACCACACAGATGAACTGACATTTACCAGCCATTATAATCCAGATGGGCACTGTTTCACTAATTTGAAGAAACTCAATAAAATATTTGGAAAACTCAAAAACATTATACAAATTAAGTATGACAAATAAAATGATTTCATAATTCAAGCAAAATAACAATGAGAAATAATGTTGAAAATCTGCTTCTCTTAACTTTCATTACAAAATGCAACTTGGTCTGACTTATTGAACAACTGGACTCATTTCCTTATCTATTGCTCAGAGTTTAGAGGAGGAATAAGACAGAAGACAGATGGGACATGTCAGAATAATCAAGGTGATTTACACCCTCAGAGAAATGGTCAGCTCTGTATCATCAGCATCATCGGAAGTGATAAAAATATATTTACAGTTATTACACGGCTGTGTTGAATACTCAATTCTGATTGGTCAATCACAGCGTTCTGGGGTCTGTAATTTCTGTATAACAGACCGTTGCTATGTATAACAGACCGTTGCTATGTATAACAGACTGTTGCTATGTATAACAGAACGTTGCTATGTATAATAGACCGTTGCTATGTATAACAAACCGTTGCTATGGGCGCAGTTCTGATGTCAGACTCTGGCGGACCGTTTTTGTGTCAAAATATTGATTTCTTCATTGAGTAGCCGTGTAACAAGCGGGATAATGTACAGCCAGCAGGTCATTGTTGTGAGAGAATCCCCTTCAGGGCTTCGCATCGGGGTGCAGCAACAATGACCAGCTCGCTGTAAAATATCCCTTACATAATATCTGCCAACAGTAAAGGAACAAAATGGAACCTTGCAGAACATTATAAGCTGCACAAAATCCAGATTTAAACATTAACATTTGTTTGCTGTCTTAAAGTGTGGAGTAGGTTTGGTCCTGATCTGTGCTGGCTGGATGGAGGGTCTGGTAGATGGACTCTTCACATGTGGAGACTGGAGCCAAGTTCTCATAGGTGACAGATGCAGGAGAGTAACAGGAGCTCAGCGGTGCTGCAGCACAGTTGGTATGAGAAAAATAAAGCGTTTTTTGAACATTAAAGCTTGTAAATTAATCATGTGCAGCACAAAACAACATCCGGACACAAAGCCAGGTTCACTGGATGGCCAACATGTTGAAACTGTGGAAAACTTTAAATACCTCTCTTCAGCCAGGCGCTATAGAGTCCCTCTGGCAACTAAAAATGTATTTAAAAAGTCCGTCATCCCATCTAGTGCCATCAATATTCTTACCTCAACAAAGTGACTGAGCAGATCTGAGCCACAGACACTGACATGAACTGTTTTAATGTGTAACATGACCTGTATATGTATCCGTTTGTTCTAGCTGCTGTCTGCTTTTTAATGTTGTTTCTTGTGTTTGGTGAGCCGAAGACAAATTTCCACCCTGGTGCACAATAAATGAAATAAAATTTGTCTGAATTGCAAAAATAAAAAGGATAATTAAACACCATACAGCAATCAAAGAAAAGTCACCTCCATGTGTATGTCGTCTGCATTTCCTCCGTTGTTCAAGCCAAAGTTCCTCCTTGTCTTCCATTTGTAGAGGAGCAGCAGAAGAACAGCCAGCAGCACAAAAACACAAGTCACACCGACAACCAGAGGCAGGCAGTAACCTGGGTGAGGGACATGAGAGCAGGGTTAGTATAGTAAACTAAAACCAAAATGAAAATAAGCAGTGATATATAGTCGTAAAACTGCTACTAAAAAAAAAAGATACCCTTTAAAGGTGCTATTGATAACATTGATAACATTCAGCCACTAGATGTCACAGTCTCCCTCCCTCGTTCCATTGCATTCACTTCATTGTTGCCAAGCATTTACCATCAAACTCAACCATTTATTTGTTGTATACCGGCAGCATGACAAACAGTCTATGAACTGTACCTGTAAGCTGGTCGGTGGTTTCAAG
Organism: Sebastes fasciatus; assembly: GCF_043250625.1. NCBI lineage: Eukaryota > Metazoa > Chordata > Actinopteri > Perciformes > Sebastidae > Sebastes > Sebastes fasciatus. The sequence continues at coordinate 28,672,976 of NC_133802.1, read as the reverse complement.
GGAAACTGATGGTGTGAAACTTCCTGAACTGGAGCTTTGACTCTGAATTGTTGTTGTTGTTGGTGTGGAGGCTGATGGGACTGATGCTGAAAAGGATCAGAGAGTCCAGTTTGGGTTTGAAGTGGTTGGAGCAGCGATCAATGGAAACACAATGAAACAATCAGACACTGAATCAATACTGATACACAGAAATCCTGATGATAACAATAGAATGCAGTTGATAGATAGATAGATAAATCAATCCCTAGATAATCCCTAATATATATATAAATAAGACCTAGTGGTTTAGGGGTTAAGGTGCACATCCACCTGGTTCTTTTGGCCAAACACCCAAACCAGCAGTTGTTGTTTTTTTGCACAAATCATATAATCAAATAACCAAGTTTCTAAGTTTCAAAACAAATATATTTAGTTTCCCCAACCTAAAAAACCCCAAAAGAAATAACTGTTCATATTTTAATTTCCAAGCATTTACCGTCAAACTCAGCCATTTATCCGTTCTTTTCCACACTAACTGACGACCCAGTGATACCACATGATACCATCGTTGTTTTACTATTGGCTCACAAGCCTTGTTAGAAGTGAGAACCAGACGGTGGAAGCATAGCTCTGCTGCTGAGTGCTGATGTTGTAATGGAACAAACTTTCACTTCTTATCAATGTACAGTTCTTTGAATCAGGTTTTAAAACCTTCATGAGGAGGGAACTGCATTCAAAACAATTGTTAAACCTCAATGATACACACAGTGTGTTTTGGTGAGTAGCACTGAATGTAAACAGAAACTATTTTTTACAAGAAATCTCCACAAAGCACTTTTAATAAAAATGAGAAAATCTTCCTTTGATATGATAAAATATCAAAGACGTTGGTCTACTTGTTTCTTGACTTGTCATGTGTTCATATCACATGTAAGATAATGTCTTGTATAATGTGTAGTATCTTTAATTAAACCTGAGTTTTACTGTAAAACTTTAATCTTCTATGTACTGACCTGTCTTATGTGCTGAAACAGAAAATGGATATTTTTATTATTCTTATTGGACAGTGTTGTTATTCTTAATTTGACATTTTTAAGAACATTTGTTTTGTTGAAGATGAAGTTGAGACACTGACCGGCAGGAGGACAAACAGTCTATGAACTGTACCTGTAAGCTGGTCGGTGGTTTCAGGGGAAACTGATGGTGTGAAACTTCCTGAACTGGAGCTTTGACTCTGAGTTGTTGTTGGTGTTGGTGTGGAGGCTGATGGGACTGATGCTGAAAAGAATCAGAAAGTCCAGTTTGGGTTTGAAGTGGTTGGAGCAGCGATCAATGAAAACACAATGAAACAATCAGACCCTGAATCAAAACTGATACACAGAAATCCTGATGATAAAAATTGGATGCTGTTGATAGATAGACAGATAAATAAATCCCTAGATAATCGCTAATACATATATAAATAAGACCTAGTGGCTTAGGGGTTAAGGTGCACATCCACCTGGTTCTTTTGGTCAAACACCCAAACCAGCAGTCTTTTTTTTGCACAAATCATAAAATCAAATAACCAAGTTTCTAAGTTTCAAAACAAATATATTTAGTTTCTTCAACCTAAAAAAACCCAAAGAAATAACTGGTCATATTTTAATTTCCAAGCATTTACCATCAAACACAGCCATTTATCAGTTTTGTTTTCCACACTAACTGACGACCCAGTGACACCACATGATACCATCGTTGTTTTACTATTGGATCACCAGCCTTGTTAGAAGTGGGAACCAGACGGTGGAAGCATAGCTCTGCTGCTGGGTGTTGATGTTGTAATGGAACAAACTTTCACTTCTTATCAATATACGTTCTTTGATTCAGGTTTTAAAATTTTCATGAGGAGGGAACTGCATTCAAAAGAATTATTAAACCTCAAGGATACACAAAGTGTGTTTTAGTGAGTAGCACTGAATGTAAACAGAAACTTTGTTTACAAGAAATCTCCACATGGCACCTTTAATAAAAATGAGATAATCGTCCTGTTACGATAAAATATCAAAGATGTTGGTCTAGTTGTTTCTTGACTTGTCATGTGTTCATATCACATGTAAGAAAATGTCTTGTATAATGTGTCGTATCTTTAATTAAACCTGAGTTTTACTGTAAAACTTTAATCTTCTATGTACTGACCTGTCTTATGTGCTGAAACAGAAAATGGATATTTTTATTATTCTTATTGGACAGTGTTGTTATTCTTAATTTGACATTTTTAACAACATTTGTTTTGTTTGAAGATGAAGTTGAGACACTGACCGGCAGGAGGACAAACAGTCTATGAATTGTACCTTTAACCTGGTCGGTGGTTTCAGGGGAAACTGATGGTGTGAAACTTCCTGAACTGGAACTTTGACTCTGAGTTGTTGTTGGTGTTGGTGTGGAGGCTGATGGGACTGATGCTGAAAAGGATCAGAGAGTCCAGTTCGGGTTTGAAGTGGTTGGAGCAGCGATCAATGAAAACACAATGAAACAATCAGACACTGAATCAATACTGATACACAGAAATACTGATGATAACAATATGGATACTGTTGTTAGATAGACAGAAAAATAATCCCTAGATAATCCATAATATTTATATAAATAAGACCAAGTGATTTAGGGGTCAAGGTGCACATCCACCTGGTTCTTTTGGCCAAACACCCAAACCAGCAGTTGTTGTTGTTGTTTTTTGCACAAATCATATAATTAAATAATCAAGTTTCTTAGTTTTAAAACAAATAAATTAATTTTTTTTCATCCTAAAAAAACCCCAAAGAAATAACTGGTCATATTTTAATTTCGAAGAATTTAGCGTCAAACTCAGCCATTTATCTGTTTTTTCCACACTAACTGATGACCCAGTGATACCACATGATACCATCGTTGTTTTACTATTGGCTCACCAGCCTTGTTAGAAGTAGGAACCAGACGGTGGAAGCATAGCTCTGCTGCTGAGTGCTGATGTTGTAATGAAACAAACTTTCACTTCTTATCAATGTACAGTTCTTTGATTCAGGTTTTAAAACCTTCATGAGGAGGGAACTGCATTCAAAACAATTGTTAAAACCTCAAGGATACAGACAGTGTGTTTTGGTGAGTAGCACTGAATGTAAACAGAAACTTTCTTTTCAAGAAAACTCCACATGGCACCTTTAATAAAAATGAGAAAAACTTCCTTTGATATGATAAAATACTTGGTCTAGATGTTTCTTGACTTGTCATGTGTTCATATCACATGTAAGAAAATACTTTGTATAATGTGACGTATCTTTAATTAAACCTGAGTTTTACTGTAAAACTTTAATCTTCTACGTACTGACCTGTCTTATGTCCTGAAACAGAAAGTGGATATTTTTATTATTCTTATCGGACAGTGTTGTTATTCTTAATTTGACATTTTTAAGAACATTTGTTTTGTTGAAGATTAAGTTGAGACACTGACCGGCAGGAGGACAAACAGTTTATGAACTGTACCTGTAAGCTGGTTGGTGGTTTCAGGGGAAACTGATGGTGTGAAACTTCCTGAACTGGAGCTTTGACTCTGAGTTGTTGTTGGTGTTGGTGTGGAGGCTGATGGGACTGATGCTGAAAAGGATCAGAGAGTCCAGTTTGGGTTTGAAGTGGTTGGAGCAGCGATCAATAAAAACACAATGAAACAATCAGACACTGAATCAATACTGATACACAGAAATCCTGATGATTACAATTAGATGCTGTTGATAGATAGACAGATAAGTAAATCCCTACATAATCCCTAAAATACATACAAATAAGACATAGTGGCTTAGAGGTTAAGGTGCGCCTCCACCTGGTTCTTTTGGCCAAACACCCAAACCAGCAGTCTTTTTTTTTGCACAAATCATATAATCAAATAACCCAGTTTCTAAGTTTCAAAACAAATATATTGAGCTTCCCAAACCTAAAAAAAACAAAAGAAATAACTGTTCATATTTTAATTTCCAAGCATTTACCGTCAAACTCAGCCATTTATGTTTTTTCCACACTAACTGACGACCCAGTGACACCACATGATACCATCGTTGATTTACTATTGGCTCACCAGCCTTGTTAGAAGTGGGAACCAGACGGTGGAAGCATAGCTCTGCTGCTGGGTGCTGATGTTGTAATGGAACAAACTTTCACTTCTTATCAATATACGTTCTATGATTCAGGTTTTAAAACCTTTATGAGGAGGGAACTGCATTCAAAACAATTGTTAAACCTCAAGGATACAGACAGTGTGTTTTAGTGAGTAGCACTGAATGTAAACAGAAACTTTGTTTACAAGAAAACTCCACATGGCACCTTTAATAAAAATGAGAAAATCTTCCTTTGATATGATAAAATATCAAAGACGTTGGTCTAGATGTTCTTGACTTGTCATGTGTTCATATCACATGTAAGATAATGTCTTGTATAATGTGTAGTTTCTTTAATTAAACCTGAGTTTTACTGTAAAACTTTAATCTTCTACGTACTGACCTGTCTTATGTGCTGAAACAGAAAGTGGATATTTTTATTATTCTTATTGGACAGTGTTGTTATTCTTAATTTGACATTTTTAAGAACATTTGTTTTGTTGAAGATGAAGTTGAGGCACTGACCGGCAGGAGGACAAACAGTCTATGAACTGTACCTGTAAGCTGGTTGGTGGTTTCAGGGGAAACTGATGGTGTGAAACTTCCTGAAGTGGAGCTTTGACTCTGAGTTGTTGTTGGTGTTGGTGTGGAGGCTGATGGGACTGATGCTGAAAAGGATCAGAGAGTCCAGTTTGGGTTTGAAGTGGTTGGAGCAGCGATCAATGAAAACACAATGAAACAATCAGACACTGAATCAATACTGATACACAGAAATCCTGATGATAAAAAAACTAAAAGAAAGAACTGGTCATATTTTAATTTCTGCTGCTTTAAGGTAATTTAAAAGATGTTTCACATTATCCATTTTGGGGGGATTTGAAATGACAATAAAATTGCTGTTCATTATCAGTTTGTGCACTGTACTGAAGGTATTGTATGTGGATTATGAAGAAACATTTCAATAAAACAAACTCACCATATGTGACAATGACGAAACGATCCCGGTATGAATCTGGAGACGAAGCTCTGCCGTAACCACACCTGTACCATCCTGTGTCCGACTTGGTCGACTGTTTGATGGTCATATGCAGTCCATATACAGATCCTTCTTTATATTCAATGCTGTATCTGCCACTCTGAGTTTGGTTGCCTTCTGTTTCGATGAGAATGTCTTCTTGTTTTTTACATTTGTCCTTACAGAAGAACTTCTGCCTTCCGTAGACGGTATTGCTGCATCGCCAAGTGAGTTCTCCTCCTTCAGTTTCTGTACGGAAGAAACCTGATTTTCCAGCCAACAGTGCTCCTGAAAAGATGAACAATCAAAGTTACCGTCTGAACTTCTGCAGTCTGATCACAATATTTCTTGCTTCACATTGACACAGATCCACAGAGTCACACTGGGAGCTGCCCAGTTCAGCCACAGTCCGTGACTAGTGGGGTAATCATTTGCTACATTAATATATTTAGAGTTCATACATCACAAATAAGTAAGTACGTAAAGTTTATTTATTTAGCACCTTTCACAGATACAAAATCACAAAATGGTTTACATTAATAAAGATAATACATCAAGTCAATATTAACAGTAGCGATGACAAGCGCAGTGCTGTCAAGCTAAAATCACAACAAAACAAACAAATGAGGACAGAGACACATAAACAAGTCAAAAGTTCCGAACACAGTCAATAAAAGCAATTAGTAAAGTGGAGCAGTTATTCTGACAGATTAACAAAAGCCTGTCTGAATAAAGACGTTTTCAGCTGCTTCATAAAAATGTCACAGGAGTCTAGAGATCGCAGCGATAGAGGGACGGAATTCCATAAATTGGGTGCGACAGCTTGAAAGGCACGGTCACCTCTGGTTTTATAGCGGGTTTGGGGGACTGCCAGTAGTTTTTGGTCAGAAGACCTAAGAGCCAGATTTGGTGTGTAAGGGAGGAGGAGGTCAGTAATATACTGGGGTGTTTGACCATGCAAGGCTCTAAAGGTTAGCACCAGTATTTTAAAATGGATGCAACATTTAATGGGAAGCCAGTGCAGAGAGGATGAAATAGGGGTGATATGTGATCTCTTGTTATTTCTAGTTAAAAGCCGAGGAGCTGCATTTTGGACTAAATAAAAATAATAATAACTAGAATGGCACTCGGAGAGCGCAGACCACCGCCAAGGTGCCTGACTTTAAAAACAGATCACAGCTCACAGCCGGCGGTAACGTGAGGTGGTCGGCTTGTTATTAACACGGTGTGTTTCGTGTAACGTATCGGCGGATGCCTCTCTCATTCATCAGCCTTGTTATATGCCCGGTTCTGCTCCAGGTTTCTTCCCAGTAATCGGGGAGTTTTTCCTGGCCACAGTGCGCTTGGTGGATCCTGTTGGGTCTCAAAACTATGGTGTACGGTCATAGACCTGCTCTACATATAAAGCGTCTTGAGATAACTTCTGTTGTGATTTGACGCTATACAAAAATAAATTGATTTGATTTGATTTGATTTATGTCTGTATAACGTTACACTACGTTGTCTCTCATCCCGTCATCTACCGCTTTTTTCTTTCTCACCGCAGACGGACAGCAGCTCCAGCATCTCGTCATCAACGCATCAACTTGTCATCAGTTACCTTGCGCATTTGTTATACTCTGTGGTCTTAATGCTCAGTTTGATCGGAATCCTTATAAAAATTCCTGAATCCACTGTGCCAAACCCCACCCCTATAAAAAATTTCATTCATATCCATTGCAAACTTTTGGAGTAATCCTGCTAACAGACAGACAGACAGACAGACAGAGAGACAAACCAACGCCGGTGAAAAAATAACCTCCTTCAAGGCCTTTGTTAATAATTGAAATTGAAATTGAAATAATTCACATTCTTCCCACAATTTCATTCTTTCCTCACTAAATATGGTGAACACACTAAATATATCAGGTTAAAAGACTTTCAGTAGAAACTCACCATCTGAAACTCTGACCTCAAAGTCAGTGTATGACTCTGGAACCAAAGTTTTGCCCGAACCACACCTGTACCGTCCTGCGTCAGACTTGGTCAGATGTCTGATGGTCACAGACAGATATCCTCCTCCTGAAGATCTGTTTGTGTATTCAGTGCTGAATCTGCCACTCTGAGCTCTGACATCATATGTTTTAATAAGAATATCTTCTGCTTTACATTCGTTCTTACAGAAGAACTTCCTGCTTCCATACAAAGACAAGGAGCATGTAATTGAACCATTTCCTCCTTCAGCTCCTATGAAAATGTTGACTTTTGCGCTGACGAGCCGAGTGTTTCCACCACACAGTGCTGTTGAAAATAAGAACAGAGAACACTGATGGTCAGTTCTTTCTGTTATGAGGACTTTCTTATTTCTTTGGTTGTTTTGCCTGACCTGACTCTCGGACGCCCCTGCTCACTTCAGCAGGCCATGTTCTCTCCTCTATAAGGCCTAGGCCACACCGTCTATCTTTACCTGTGTGTGACGGCTCATGGTGCAGACTCCGTCCTTTCCACGCTTCCCATTCATTGCCATGCAATGCATTCTGGCAGCGTGGCGAGAGACGGAGGGTCATGTTGGCCACTCATCTTTTGCATAAAGTTGAGGTCTAGTTTACTTTATGCTAATCAGGGGCGTACAGCGCTACTCTCCGCCTCTGGAAACTCCCTAGAAACTTTTAAACTAACTGTTGTTGATCTAAAACACAGACAGATTTAGCAACTGCATGACTTATTTCTAAAATGTTTTCAGAAACACATTTTGGTGAACTATTTTTGTGATATAAGAGAAGAAAGTTTCCAAACGAGTCGCCATGTTGGTTCTGGTTTGAAAGTTGGGAGCTGCAGCCCACGAGGGAAAGTGTTCGTCCAATCAGGTGCCGAGTGCCTTGTGTCTAGTGGCAGCCCATCAAGCGTCCAATGCTGGGAAGCGAGGCGATCCCTCGTGATAAAAAAAACGTTCCTGTGGACAAGTACCATCACTGAACTGCTGCAGCTCGCACGCGTGTGGCGTCCACACAGACAGCGTTGCTTGAGTTTGTCTCTGATAATGGCACAATATTTATTTTAGACAGAAAAGGTTAAGAATTTGAAACAGAAAACGTTACATCCAAGATGGCGCTAACTACGGCTGCCTCGGCGAGTTGGTGCGCTCTGTTTTTCTTGTTTTTTTGTGTTTCTTTAGTTTTTGGTGAAAGTTCACGGATTGTCTTCTCTAGAGAAGACATCCTTAACCTCAGGGAATCCACCCCAGCAGATCTTTTCCCCAACTTTCTGGCACCTTCAGCAGTTTTAATGCACGTTTTGCTGGGAGCTGTGGCCCTCGGCCGAGCGGCGAAGCGCCGGAGAGGAAAGCGCTCCGGAGCGCTGAATCACTTCAGACAGAGAGGACTAAAAACTCCTCTGCCTGCGATATTCCTCTCCAACGTGCGCTCACTGTGCAACAAAGTGGACGAGTTGCTGCTGATGGTCAGTACCAACAGAGACTTTTCCCTCTCTTCTGTCTTGTGTTTTACTGAGTCGTGGTTGTGTGGAACTATACCGGACTCTGCGCTGCAGCTTCCCGGCTTCCAGCTGTTCCGAGCCGACCGCGACCCGGAGTTATCACACAAGTCAAAAGGAGGGGGAATATGTTTCTATATTAACGACGGCTGGTGCAAGGACGTGACAGTGCTTCAGCGGACATGTTCTCCGGATCTGGAATCATTTATTATCAACTCTAAACCATTTTATTCCCCCCGTGAATTCTCCTCCTTCATTCTGGTCGGTGTTTACATCCCGCCTCAGGCTCATGTGGAGCTCGCGCAGCGGCTGCTTGCCGACCAGATACGGGAGGTGGAGAGAAAAAACCCGGACTCTCTTGTTATCGTTCTTGGGGACTTAAACAAAGGGAACTTATCACAGGAACTCCCAAAATATAAACAGTTTGTTAAATGTCCGACCAGAGAGGAGAACACGCTGGACAAGTGCTACTGTAACATCAGTAAGGCATATCACGCCGTTCCCCGCGCTGCGCTGGGAAACTCCGACCACGTCTTGGTCCACCTCATCCCCTCTTACAGGCAGAGGGTCAAACTGGCTAGACCGGTTGTGAGGACGACCAAGAGGTGGAGCAGCGAGGCGGTGGAGGATCTGCATGAGTGCCTGGACTGCACGGACTGGGAGATGTTTAGGACCGCCACTGACAGTCTGGACGAATATGCAGAGGCTGTGACGTCGTATATCAGCTTCTGTGAGGACAGCTGTATACTGACGCGCACCAGGGTTCACTATAACAACGAGAAGCCCTGGTTCACAGCCAAACTCAAACAGCTTCGTTTGGTTAAGGAAGAGGCATTTAGGAGTGGTGACAGGGAGGGCTTTAAAGAGGCTAAATACGCGTTTGGCAAGGCGGTGAGGGAGGCCAAACTACAAGAGCAGTTCTCAGCCAATGATTCTGCCTCAGTCTGGAAAGGGCTGAGACAGATCACAAACTATAAGCCCAAACCGTCCCACTCCACGAATGACCTCCGACTGGTAAATGAGCTGAATGAGTTTTACTGCAGATTTGACAGACGAAGTGACGGTCCTGGCTGCATCTCCTCTCCCCCCAGCCATCAGCCATCAGCAGCTAACACCAGCACCCCCCAGCTTTCTCCACAAGCACCCAGCCTGTGCACACCCCTCCCCCCCTTCACACCTCTGTCCATCCAGGAGGGGGAAGTCAACAGGCTCTTCAAAGGACAAAACCCCCGCAAAGCAGCTGGCCCAGACTCTGTCTCACCTGCAACCCTGAAACACTGTGCAGACCAGTTGTCTCCAGTGTTTACAGGGATTTTCAACACCTCCCTGGAAAACTGCAGGGTGCCGTCCTGCTTCAAAGCCTCCACCATCATCTCGGTCCCCAAGAAGCCAAGGATCACAGGTCTTCAGGACTACAGACCCGTCGCTCTGACCTCTGTGATAATGAAGACCTTTGAACGCCTTGTGCTCCAACACCTAAAGACAATAACCAACCCCCTGCTGGACCCACTGCAGTTCGCCTACAGACCTAACAGATCTGTAGACGACGCAGTATATTTAGCCCTTCATTACATTCTCCAGCACCTGGACTCCCCTGGCTCCTATGCCAGGATCCTGTTTGTGGACTTCAGTTCCGCATTCAACACCATCAGCCCAGCTCTGCTACAGGACAAGCTTTCCCTGCTGAGCGTGCCTGACTCCACCTGCAGGTGGATCACTGACTTTCTAACTGACAGGAGTCAGCACGTAAGGCTGGGGAAGCAAGTCTCCGACACCCAGACCATCAGCACCGGTGCCCCCCAAGGCTGCGTTCTCTCCCCACTGCTCTTCTCCCTGTACACCAACGGCTGCACCTCCAGACACCAATCTGTCAAGCTCCTTAAGTTTGCAGACGACACCACCCTCATCGGCCTCATCTCCGAGGATGACGAGTCTGCCTACAGATGGGAGGTTGACCATCTGGCATCCTGGTGCAGCCAGAACCACATGGAGCTTAACGCTCTGAAGACAGTGGAGATGGCAGTGGACTTCAGGAGGAACTCAGCCCCGCTCCCCCCCCTCATCCTGCGCGGCTCCCCAGTCAACACGGTGGAGTCGTTCCGTTTCCTGGGCACGACCATCGCCCAGGACCTCAAGTGGGAGCTAAACATTAGCTCCCTCACCAGTAAGGCCCAGCAGAGGATGTACTTCCTGCGGCAGTTGAAGAAATTCAACCTGCCACAGACCATGATGGTGCACTTTTACTCGGCCATCATCGAGTCCATCCTCACCTCCTCCATCACCGTCAGGTTCGCCGCTGCCACCGCCAGAGACAAGGCCAGGCTGCAGCGGGTCATTCGTGCTGCAGAGAAGGCGATCGGCTGCAACCTTCCCTCCCTCCAGGAGCTGTACACCTCCAGGACCTTAAGGAGGGTAGGGAAGATTGTGGCCGACCCCTCCCATCCTGGACACCATCTATTTCAGACTCTGCCATCTGGCAGGAGGTTAAGGTCCATCAGGACCAAAACCTCACGCCACAAAAACAGTTTCTTCCCCATGGCAGTGGGGCTCTCCAACAGCCCATCCGCCCCCCTGTGACTGTCTCTCCCTCACACACTCACTACTGCCCCCTCCCCCTGCCGACACTGACTCTCCCCCCTCTCTCAATATTTGCACTATCTTTATATCATGTTTATAGCGTATTTGTAATTTGTAAATTGTACATTTTTATTATTTTATTCTAACGTTTTTATCTATTCTTTTGTTATTATACAGTTTGTCTTGCACCAACAATGCCAAAGAAAATTCCTAGTGTATACCTCTTACACCTGGCAATAAACACCATTCTGATTCTGATTCTGATTCTAAAGGGTTGAAAAAAAATGTCACGTGTCTGACATATTCTACAGATATAGACATTGAAACTGTGAACTGTGTAATGTTGCTGGTATGATGACAATACGACTATCAACAGATCATTTTCAATGTCTATTTTTGCTGAGAACTGGGCACGTCACACGGATAAAATAGGCAACACGCTGAACACCTCCCATCCCTGAACCATCCATTAGATGCACTCAGACTCTCTTGCCAGCAGTAAATCACTGTACCCTACCAGTCAGCTTGCATTGTCTGCGTATGGGTCCTATCCCTGTTACGCTGCACACACCAGTCGTGACACACATTTGATTTCAATGCAATGCTAGAATAGATTGTGGAAACGCTGCAGCAGAAACTAGTAACAGAATATATCAGAGAACAGGATAACGCTAATTCGTTTTCCACTAATTTCTTTAACGCATTAACTTGCAATCTTTAGGTTGAAGGATTTATAGCTAGAGTGACGATACTGGTATCGTATGAAACTAGTAAACCTAAGGAATCCATTGGTACCAACCATGTCATACTGGCTTGTCGAGAAGGAGGTTAAATAACGCTCCAAATGTACGCTAAATTTTGGAGAGGAAAAATTGGCATGGACATTTTCAAAGGGGTCCCTTGACCTCTGACCTCAAGATACGTGAATGAAAATGGGTTCTATGGGTACCCACGAGTCTCCCCTTTACAGACATGCCCACTTTATGATAATCACATGCAGTTTGGGGCAAGTCATAGTCAAGTCAGCACACTGACACACTGACAGCTGTTGTTGCCTGTTGGGCTGCAGTTTGCCATGTTATGATTTTAGCATATTTTTCATGCTAAATGCAGTACCTGTGAGGGTTTCTGGACAATATTTGTCATCGTTTTGTGTTGTTAATTGATTTCCAGTTATACATATATGCATACATTTGCATAAAGCAGCATATTTGCCCACTCCCATGTTGATAAGAGTATTAAATACTTGACAAATCTCCCTTTACAGCAAATTTTGAACAGATAAAAAACCTGTGACTAATTTGCAATTAATTGCGATTAACAATGGACAATTATGCGATTAATCACAATTACATATTTTAATCGATTAAAAGCCCTAAACAGGACATCTGAATAAAGATACAGTAAGTGAAAAACATTGAACATTTGGACCAGGGGTCCCCAACCTTTTTTCCTCTGAGAGCTAATTTAACAAAATGAAAGAGGCTGTGAGCTGCTCATAGCACCAGGTTGAACATCGCCAATAGCAGAGATAATTCCTGTCTTACTTTTATTTTCCTTTAACATCCTTTAACATTTTCAGATCAGTCCTCACCTGAGAAGAAGCAGAAGGACAGAACATGGTGGATATTCATTCTGAATTTGATCCTGATGGAGAAAAATCACTAATCTGCAGGAGAACTGCCTCTATCACTTCACTCCTTCCACTATCTGTCTGTCAGTCAGTCAGGAAGCTGCTTTTAATTTAACATTTCCTTCCTCTATCTCTATTTCTGTTTGCTGTTTTAGCTGCACCCACAATCTGATGATGATCATGATGATGATGATGATGATGAAGTTGAAGGGGGCTACAAGTGTTATATGAATTTCTTTAGATCATTGGTTTCGTGATAAAGCGGCTCTGAAGCTCATTTGACACAGTAACTGCAATAAAATGCTGTAACACATCTGACTGAAAATACTGTTGAATCATGAATTTAAAAGAAATGAAGGAAGCAAAGAGAAAGTTCAGTGAAAAACTTTGTCCCGTTAAAAATTAAAGAAAAGAAGAATAGTGTCGTCAGTAAGAGACTACTTATAGTACAACATAAATTAAGACACTTACTGAAAAACGGAGGTCTGTTCCTCTTTATGATAAACTTTGCTCCTGTTCAAACTTTGACAATCCATACACAACTTCTGTGGCTACAAACTTCTCTATTTTTTAGATGCATCAGACATACCTAAAATTAACATCATCATTACTGCAAACTGAATGTAGTCAACCGAGTCTGTCCCACTCAATAAAAAGTAGAATAACAGGGCTATTTGTACATTAAGAAACCCATGACAGGAACACTTGCATTCAAGATGTATAAAGAATTATTATACATACGCAGAATTAATCTGCCTCAAAAGTACATGGGCTGACATTTGTTACCTTATTGCTTTTGTATGACCTTGGGAGCCTGAATTAGCAATGAACTGTTTAGCAGTTTTGAACCAAACAAAACAGACCTCCTCCTCTCAGTGACTTTATTGCATCATCGTCTCTTTGCAGTTGTTTTGCGTCTCCTTGTGGTGTTTCTTTGTCTCTTTCTGGTTACCAAAGAAGAAGAAGAAGAAGAAGAAGAAAAAGAAGAAGAAGAAGAAGAAGAAGAGGAAGAAGAAGAGTTTAAGGCCCATTTCCAATCCGGCCCCTACACCCTCCCACACAGCGGCCACTTCGGGACGAACTTCCCTCTCTGTTATACATAGAAACTGCTATAAAGAAATAACAGACCGTAGAACGCCGTGATTAACCAATCAGAATTGAGTATTCAACAACGCCGTGATAAATATGTATACAACAATTTACAATCTAATGAACATGTCTACCATTTTCTAGACTAGACGAGGGTATCTTTGATCGTAAATACAAGCTGTTTACTTTAAGTTGATAACGTCTGTATGACAATAAAGTAGAATAAATTAAATGTCTCTTAGTTTGAGCAGTTTATAGTAAATGTTTGTACCGGTAGTCACACGGAACTGACATTAGAGTGTTCCAACACAAAACGGCATTAAGTCCTTCTCTTAAATCCATGGTCAAGACAAGTTTAAAAGACAATATCAGGACTAAATGATGGAAATATTACATTGGAGAATCTACTAGGAAAGACATCTAGGAAAGTACACAAACTTCTAATTAATTACTTAAGAGCAACAGGAATAATAGAGATAATAGAGATAATTTATTAATTTATTATCATTATTATTATCATTATTATTATTGTTATTATTTTCCTGCCAATCTACTGCTCCACTCTCGCTGTGGTGTTTTCTGTCTTTAATGTAAGAGTGCAGTAACATCTTTCACCACCCAGATGAACTGACATTTACCAGCCATTATAATCCAGAGGGGCACTGTTTCACTAATGTAGCCCAGTTAAAATTATGCATACATAAATAGTTGTCTGTGATAAATAAATAAATAAATAAATAAGGTTTGTTAAAAAAGCATGGTTAAAATACATATTTTTCATTGTGTGTTAAAGGGACTGTTTGTAACTTCTTACACGTATAAATCACCCTGGTCGGTGTCCCATGCGCGCTTGTGTGTGGCTAGGCTGTTCAGACTCAGACTCCAACACAAACTACACTAAAGCACCAAAACCGCAAAGTTATATCTAGTGAAGCCCGTCTTGCAAAACAGTGTTGGCCGCGGTCGTAGTCCGCGGGGGAGTCCGTAGCCTCGGTCTCCAGGGTCGGAGTCTCTGCTGTACTCTGCTCCTCTGCCTGCCTGCCTTCACTCAGCTCGCTCCACTCTCACGTGCATGCGCGCACACTACAAACTGCAGAAGAGTTAGTTTAGCTCTGAGAATATCTAGTGAATGAACAGTGGACGTTTGTGCAGAAATAAATGCTGCAGCTACTCCAGACCAACAGAGGTTTCCCGTGTCTTGTGAAGTGACGGAGCTTCGCAGCGAGAAACGTTATCGTCTCCGACCGGGTGCTTGTGTCTCCCGTGTTCCCTCCGGCCGCGGTCGGGAGGATGAAGCAGGAAAAGCCAACACTAGGATCAGCAGTGATTCATGGAGAGACCTTCGTCTGGTCAGCTAACATTACTGCCAAGCAGTGAAATATAGAGTGATATTGTGGTTTTAGCTGACGTGTGTCGCCTCACTGTGTTGAGCGATGCTCGCTCATGTCTATGTAGCGAGCACAAGCGCGAACCCGACGCGTGTGTGTGCATGCAGAGAGAGTGCATGAGAGAGAGAGAGAGAGAGAGAGGGAGGGAGGGAGAGAGAGAGAGAGAGGAAGAAGAGCGGGAAAGGAGTTAACGAGGTGATTTGCCCGTTTTGAGGTGGAATTCAGAAGTTTGCAGAGAAAGTTTGTATTAAACATGTCTGAGTTTGTCAACTAGAGAATCTTGGAGTGAAGTGACCGCTAAGTTTTTGGTCCCTACGATCACAAGCAGCGAACCAGGCCTGCAACGATTTGATTTGATATTGTGCCGGCTTACTGTAGTATGTGAATATTGGTGTGTGCACAGTGTGTGTTTGATCACTAAGATAAGTTACGGGAAAATCTACTGTGGCTGTGGTTTGAATACACAGTGTGATGGATGTTAAGTAGAAACACTTGTTTAAGAAACAAAAGTGAAAACCACACTTAAGCTTTAGGTTAATATTGTTTTATTTATTTTTTTATGACAATTAAAGTAAGAAATTACTTCTTTCTATTATAAAACGGTTTCTGGGTGTGTTTATTATTTCAGAGGTTAAAGGGTATATAGCCTAAATAGACTGTGGTGCTTATACATTGTGCTAAAGGGTTAGTACGCTCAATTATTTCTATAGTGAGTAAATCAGAGTTACCCTACAGAAGTTAATAGGGGGAAATAACTCAGAGCCCCATCTACATACATAGAGGGTAGACGGGCTACACTCATTTGAACAAACTCAATCAAATATTTGGAAAAATCAAAAACATAATACAAATTAAGTATGACAAATAAAATGATTTCATAATTCAAGCAAAATAACAATGAGAAATAATGTTGAAAATCTGCTTCTCTTGACTTTCATTACAAAATGCAACTTGGTCTGACTTATTGAACAACTGGACTCATTTCCTGATCTATTGCTCAGAGTTTAGAGGACGAATAAGACAGAAGACAGATGGGACATGTCAGAATAATCGAGGTGATTTACACCCTCAGAGAAATGGTCAGCTCTGTATCATCAGCATCATCAGAAGTGATACAAATATATTAACAGTTATTACACGGCTGTGTTGAATACTCAATTCTGATTGGTCAATCACAGCGTTCTGGGGTCTGTAATTTCTGTATAACAGACCGTTGCTATGTATAACAGACTGTTGCTATGTATAACAGAACGTTGCTATGAGCGCATTTCTGATGTCAGACTCTGCCGCACCGTTTTTGTGTCAAAATATTGATTGCTTCATTGAGTAGCCGTGTATTAAGCGGGATAATGTACAGCCAGCAGGTCATTGTTGTGAGAGAATCCCCTTCAGGGCTTCGCATCGGGGTGCAGCAACAATGACCAGCTCGCTGTAAATTATCCCTTACATAATATCTGCCAACAGTAAAGGAACAAAATGGAACCTTGCAGAACATTATAAGCTGCACAAAATCCAGATTTAAACATTAACATTTGTTTGCTGTCTTAAAGTGTGGAGTAGGTTTGGTCCTGATCTGTGCTGGCTGGATGGAGGGTCTGGTAGATGGACTCTTCACATGTGGAGACTGGAGCCAAGTTCTCATAGGTGACAGATGCAGGAGAGTAACAGGAGCTCAGCGGTGCTGCAGCACAGTTGGTATGAGAAAAATAAAGCGTTTTTTGAACATTAAAGCTTGTAAATTAATCATGTGCAGCACAAAACAACATCCAGACACAGAGCCAGGTTCACTGGATGGCCAACATGTTGAAACTGTGGAAAACTTTAAATACCTCTCTTCAGCCAGACGCTATAGAGTCCCTCTGGCAATTAAAAATGTGTTTAAAAAGTCCTTCATCCCATCTAGTGCCATCAATATTCTTACCTCAACAAAGTGACTGAGCAGATCTGAGCCACAGGCACTGACATGAACTGTTTTAATGTGTAACATGACCTGTCTCTGTATCTGTTTTGTACTAACTGCTGTCTGCTTTATAATGTTGTTCCTTGTGTTCGGTGAGCCGAAGACAAATTTCCACCCTGGTGGACAATAAATGAAATAAAATTTGTCTGAATTGCAAAAATAAAAAGGGTAATTAAACACCATACAGCAATCAAAGAAAAGTCACCTCCATGTGTATGTCGTCTGCATTTCCTCCGGAGTTCACACCAAAGTTCCTCCTTGCCTTCCATTTGTAGAGGAGCAGCAGAAGAACAGCCAGCAGCACAAAAACACAAGTCACACCGACAACCAGAGGCAGGAAGTAACCTGGGTGAGGGACATGTGAGCAGGGTTAGTATAGTAAACTAAAACCAAAATGAAAATAAGCAGTGATATAGTCGTAAAACTGCTACTAAATAAAAAAGATATCCTTTAAAGGTGCTATTGATAAACTTGATAACATTCAGCCACTAGATGTCACAGTCTCCCTCCCTCGTTCCATTGCATTCACTTCATTGTTGCCAAGCATTTACCATCAAACTCAACCATTTATTTGTTTCTTTACCGGCAGGAGGACAAACAGCCTATGAACTGTACCTTTAACCTGGTCGGTGGTTTCAGGGGAAACTGATGGTGTGAAACTTCCTGAACTGGAGCTTTGACTCTGAGTTGTTGTTGGTGTTGGTGTGTAGGCTGATGGGACTGATGCTGAAAAGGATCAGAGAGTCCAGTTTGGGTTTGAAGTGGTTGGAGCAGCGATCAATGAAAACACAATGAAACAATCAGACACTGAATCAAAACTGATACACAGAAATCCTGATGATAACAATTAGATGCTGTTGATAGATAGACAGATAAATAAATCCTTAGATAATCCCTAATATATATATAAATAAGACCCAGTGGCTTAGAGGTTAAGGTGCGCCTCCACCTGGTTCTTTTGGCCAAACACCCAAACCAGCAGTCTTTTCTTTTGCACAAATCATAAAATCAAATAACCGAGTTTCTAAGTTTCAAAACAAATATATTTAGTTTTTTTCATCCTAAAAAAAACAAAAGAAATAACTGGTCATATTTTAATTTCCAAGCATTTACCATCAAACTCAGCCATTTATCCGTTTTTTGCAGACTAACTGATGACCCAGTGATACCACATGATACCATCGTTGTTTTACTATTGGCTCACCAGCCTTGTTAGAAGTGGGAACCAGACGGTGGAAGCATAGCTCTGCTGCTGGGTGCTGATGTTGTAATGGAACAAACTTTCACTTCTTATCAATATAGGCTCTTTGATTCAGGTTTTAAAATCTTCATGAAGAGGTAACTGTATTCATAACAATTGTTAAACCTCAAGGATACACACAGTGTGTTTTAGTGAGTAGCACTGAATGTAAACAGAAACTTCCTTTACAAGAAAACTCCACATGGCACCTTTAATAAAAATTAGAAAATCTTCATGTTATGATAAAATATCAAAGACGTTGGTCTAGATGTTTCTTGACTTGTCATGTTTTCATATCACATGTAAGATAATGTCTTGTATAATGTGTCGTATCTTTAATTAAACCTGAGTTTCACTGTAAAACTTTAATCTTCTACGTACTGACCTGTCTTATTTGCTGAAACAGAAGGTGGATATTTTTATTATTCTTATCGGACAGTGTTGTTATGCTTAATTTGACATTTTTAAGAACATTTGTTTTGTTGAAGATGAAGTTGAGGCACTGACCGGCAGGAGGACAAACAGTCTATGAACTGTACCTGTAAGCTGGATGGTGGTTTCAGGGGAAACTGATGGTGTGAAACTACCTGAACTGGAGCTTTGACTCTGAGTTGTTGTTGGTGTTGGTGTGGAGGCTGATGGGACTGATGCTGAAAAGGATCAGAGAGTCCAGTTTGGGTTTGAAGTGGTTGGAGCAGCGATCAATGAAAACACAATGAAACAATCAGACCCTGAATCAATACTGATACACAGAAATCCTGATGATAAAAAAAACAAAAAGAAACAACTGGTCATATTTTAATTTCTGCTGCTGTAATTGCTGTGTTATTTAAAAAGGGTTTTTTTTGCAGAAAAAAAGACAGAAAAGATGTTTCACATTATCCATTTTGGGGGGATTTTAAATGACAATAAATCTGCTTTTCATTATCAGTTTGTGTACTGAACTGAAGGTACTGTATGTGGATTATGAAGAAACATTTCAATAAAACAAACTCACCATATGTGACAATGACGAAACGATCCCGGTATGAGTCTGGAGACGAAGCTCTGCCGTAACCACACCTGTACGATCCTGTATCTGACTTGGTCAAATGTTTGATGGTCATATGCAGTCCAAATATAGATCCTTTTATATATTCAATGCTGTATCTGTCACTCTGAGTTTGGTTGCCTTCTGTTTCGATGAGAATGTCTTCTTGTTTTTTACATTCGTCCTTACAGAAGAACTTCTGCCTTCCGTAGACGGTATGGCTGCATGGCCAAGTGAGTTCTTCTCCTTCAGTTTCTGTACGGAAGAAACCGGATTTTCCAGCCAACAGTGCTCCTGAAAAGATGAACAATCAAAGTTACCGTCTGAACTTCTGCAGTCTAATCACAATATTTCCTGCTTCACATTGACACAGATCCACAGAGACACACTGGGAGCTGCCCAGTTCAGCCACAGTCCGTGACTAGTGGGGTAATCATTTGCTACATCAATATATTTAGAGTTCATACATCATAAATAAGTAAGTAAGTAAAGTTTATTTATTTAGCAGCTTTCACAGATACAAAATCACAAAGTGCTTTACTTTAATAAAAATAACACATCAAGTCAATATTAAAAGTATCGATGACAAGCGCAGTGCTGTCAAATTAAAATCACAACAAAACAAACAAATGAGGACAGAGACACATAAACAAGTCAAAAGTTCCAAACACAGTCAACAAAAGGCCAATAAAAGCAATTAGTAAAGTGGAGCAGTTATTCAGACAGATTAACAAAAGC
Source organism: Sebastes fasciatus (assembly GCF_043250625.1). NCBI lineage: Eukaryota > Metazoa > Chordata > Actinopteri > Perciformes > Sebastidae > Sebastes > Sebastes fasciatus. Next base: position 28,652,750 of record NC_133802.1, on the reverse strand, counting down.
CTGTCTGAATAAAAACGTTTTCATCTGCTTCATAAAAAAGTCACAGGAGTCTAGAGATCGCAGCGATAGGGGGACGGAATTCCATAAATTGGGTGCGATGGCTTGAAAGGCACGGTCACCTCTGGTTTTATAGCGGGTTTGGGGGACTGCCAGTAGCTTTTGGTCAGAAGACCTAAGAGCCCGATTTGGTGTGTAAGGGAGGAGGAGGTCAGTAATATACTGGGGTGTTTGACCATGCAAGGCTCTAAAGGTTAGCACCAGTATTTTAAAATGGATGCAACATTTAATGGGAAGCCAGTGCAGAGAGGATGAAATAGGGGTGATATGTGATCTCTTGTTATTTCTAGTTAAAAGCCGAGCAGCTGCACTTTGGACTAAATAAAAATAATAATAACTAGAATGAGCACATACCTTCGCCAAGGTGCCTGACTTTAAAAACGGATCACAGCTCACAGTTGGCGGTACCGTGAGGTGGTCGGCTTATTATTAACACAGTGTGTTTCGTGTAACGTATCGGCGGATGCCTCTCTCATTCAGCAGCCTTGTTATGTCTGTATGACGTTACACCACGTTGTCTCTCATCCCATCATCTACCGCTTTTTTATTTCTCACCGCAGACAGACAGCAGCTCCCGCACCTCGTCATTATTGCCATCAACGCATCATCAGTTACACTAGGCCTGTTTTATACTCTCTGGTCTTAATGCTCAGGCTGATCAGAATCCTTAAAAAAAAAATCCTGAATCCAGATCATGATCCGGATCGCCACCAAAATCTAATCGATTGTTCATTGTTCCAAACGCCACCCCTCCAAATTCATTCAAATCCATCGCAAACTTTGAGTCATCCTGCTGACAGACAGACAGACAGACAAACCAACGCCGGTGAAAACATAACCTCCTTCAAGGCCTTTGGCATTGGCAGAGGTAATAATTATAATAATTGAAATAACTCACATTCTTCCCACAATTTCATTTGATTTCATTCTTTCCTCACTAAATATGATGAACACACTAAATATATCAGGTTAAAAGACTTTCATTAGAAACTCACCATCTGAAACTCTGACATCAACGTCGCAGTATGACTCTGGAACCGAAGTTTTGCCCAAACCAAACCTGTACCGTCCTGCATCAGACTTGGTCAGATGTGTGATGGTCACAGTCAAAATTGCTCCTCCTGAAGGTTTGTTACTGTATTCAGTGCTGAATCTGCCACTCTGAGCTCTGACATCATATGTTTTAATAAGAATATCTTCTGCTTTGCATTCGTTCTTACAGAAGAACTTCCTGCTTCCATAGGAAGAGAAGTGGCATTCAAGTGAACCATTTTCTCCTTCAGCTCCTGTGTAAATGTCGACTTTTGCACTGACGAGCCGAGTGTTTCCACCACACAGTGCTGTTGAAAATAAGAACAGAGAACACTGATGGTCAGTTCTTTCTGTTATGAGGACTTCCTTATTTGTTTGGTTGTTTTGCCTGACCTGACTCTCGGACGCCCCTGCTCACTTCAGCAGGCCATGTTCTCTCCTCTATAAGGCCTAGGCCACACGTCTATCTTTACCTGTGTGTGACGGCTCATGGTGCAGACTCCGTCCTTTCCACGCTTCCCATTCATTGTCTATGGAAGCAGCCGTGCAATGCGTTCTGACAGCATGGCGAGAGACGGAGGGTCACGTTGGCCGCTCCTCATTTGCATAAAGTTGAGGTCTAGTTTACTTTATGCTAATCAGGGGCGTACAGCGCGATATCCGCCTCTGGAAACTCCCTAGAAACATTTAAACTAACTGTTATCTAAAACACAGACAGATTTAGCAACTGCATGGCTTATTTCTAAAATGTTTTCAGAAACACATTTTGGTGAACTATTTTCGTGATATAAGAGAAGAAAGTTTCCAAACGAGTCGCCATGTTGGTTCTGGTTTGAAAGTTGGGAGCTGCAGCCCACGAGGGAAAATGTTCGTCCAATCAGGTGCCGAGTGCCTTGTGTCTAGTGGCAGCCCATCAAGCGTCCAATGCTGGGAAGCGAGGCGATCCCTTGTGATAAAAAAAACGCTCCTGTGGACACGTACCATCACTGAAATGCTGCAGCTCGCACGCGTGTGGCATCCACACAGACAGCGTTGCTTGAGTTTGTCTCTGATAACTGCATAACATTTATTTTAGACAGAAAAGGTTAAGAATTTGAAACAGAAAGCGTTAAAGGGTTAAAAAAAAAATTTCACCTGTCTGACATATTCTACAGATATAGACATTGAAACTGTGAACTGTGTAATGTTGCTGGTATGATGTCAATGCGACTATCAACAGATCATTTTCAATGTCTATTTTTGCTGAGAAATGCGCACATCACACGGATAAAATAGGCAACACGCTGAACACCTCCCATCCCTGAACCATCCATTAGATGCACTCAGACTGTCTTGCCAGCAGTAAATCACTGTACCCTACCAGTCAGCTTGCATTGTCTGCATATGAGTCCTATCCCTGTTACGCTTCAAACAACAGCCGTGACACACATTTGATTTCAATGCAATGCTAGAATAGATTGTGGAAACGCTGCAGCAGAAACTAGTAACAGAATATATCAGAGAACAGGACTAGGGCTGTCAAAGTTAACGCGATAATAACGCGTTAACGCTAATCTGTTTTCGACCAATTTCTTTAATGCATTAACTTGCAATTTTTAGGTTGAAGGATTTATAGCTAGAGTGACGATACTGGTATCATATGAAACTAGTAAACCTAAGGAATCCATTGGTACCAACCATGTCATACCAGCTTGTCGAGAAGGAGGTTAAATAACACTCCAAATGTACGCTAAATTTTGAAGAGGAAAAATTGGCATGTCCATTTTCAAAGGGGTCCCTTGACCTCTGACCTCAAGATATGTGAATGAAAATGGGTTCTATCGGTACCCACAAGTCTCCCCTTTACAGACATGCCCACTTTATGATAATCACATGCAGTTTGGGGCAAGTCATAGTCAAGTCAGCACACTGACACACTGACAGCTGTTGTTGCCTGTTGGGCTGCAGTTTGCCATGTTATGATTTGAGCATATTTTTCATGCTAAATGCAGTACCTGTGAGGGTTTCTGGACAATATTTGTCATTTGTTTTGTGTTGTTAATTGATTTCCAGTAATAAATATATACATACATTTGCATACAACAGCATATTTGCCCACTCCCATGTTGATAAGAGTATTAAATACTTGACAAATCTCCCTTTAAGGTACATTTCTGAACAGATAAAAAACCTGTGACTAATTTGCAATTAATTGCGATTAACTACGGACAATCATGCAATTTATCACGATTACATATTTTAATCGATTAAAAGCCCTAAACAGGACATCTGAATAAAGATACAGTAAGTGAAAAACATTGAACATTTGGACCAGGGGTCCCCAACCTTTTTTCCTCTGAGAGCTAATTTAACACAATAAAAGAGGCTGTGAGCTGCTCATAGCACCAGGTTGAACATCGCCAATATCGCCAATTCCTCTCTTACTTTTATTGTCCTTTAACATCCTTTAATATTTTCAGATCAGTCCTCACCTGAGAAGAAGCAGAAGGACAGAACATGGTGGATATTCATTTGATCCTGATGGAGAAAAATCACTAATTTGCAGAACTGCCTCTATCACTTCACTCCTTCCACTATCTGTCTGTCTGTCAGTCAGGAAGCTGCTTTTAATTTTACATTTCCTTCCTCTATCTCTATTTCTGTTTGCTGCTTTAGCTGCACCCACAATATGATGATGATCATGATGATGATGATGATGATGAAGTTGAAAGGGGCTACAAGTGTTATATGAATTTGTGTAGATCATTGGTTTCGTGATAAAGCGGCTCTGAAGCTCATTTGACACAGTAACTGCAATAAAATGCTGTAACACATCTGACTGAAAATACTGTTAAATCATGAATTAAAAAAAAAAGAAGGAAGCAAAGAGAAAGTTCAGTGAACAACCTTGTCCCTTTAAAAATTAAAGAAAAGAAGAATAGTATCGTCAGTAAGAGACTACTTATAGTACAACATAAATTAAGACACTTACAGGAAAAAAGAAAGGTCTGTTCCTCTTTATGATAAACCTTTCTCCTGTTCACACATTGACAATCCATACACAACTTCTATGGCTACAAACTTCTCTATTTTTTAGGTGCATCAGACAAACCTAAAATTAACATCATCATTACTGCAAACTGAATGTAGTCAACCGAGTCTGTCCCTCACAATAAAAAATAGAATAACAGGGCTATTTGTACATTAAGAAACCCATGACAGGAACACTTGCATTCAAGATGTATAAAGAATTATTATACATACGCAGAATTAATCTGCCTCAAAAGTACATGGGCTGACATTCGTTACCTTAATGCAGGAAACCCTTTTGTATGACCTTGGGAGCCTGAATTAGCAATGAACTGTTTAGCAGTTTTGAACCCAACCAAACAGACCTCCTCCTCTCAGTGACTTTATTGCATCATCGTCTCTTTGCAGTTGTTTTGCGTCTCCTTGTGGTGGATTTTTGTCTCTTTCTGGTCACCAAAGAAGAAGAAGAAGAAGAAGAAGAAGAAGAGGAAGAAGAAGAGTTTAAGGCCCATTTCCAATCCGGCCCTACACCCTCCCACACAGCGGCCACTTCAGGATGAACTTCCCTCTCTGTTAAACATAGCAACTGCTATAAAGAAATAACAGACCACAGAATGCTTAACCAATCAGAATTGAGTATTCAACAACGCCGTGTAATAAATATGTATACAACAATTTACAATCTAATGAACATGTCTACCGTTTTCTAGACTAGACGAGGGTATCTTTGATCCTAAATACAAGCTGTTTACTTTAAGTTGATAACGTCTGTATGATAATAAAGTAGAATAAATTAAATGTCTCTTAGTTTGAGCAGTTTACAGTAAATGTTTGTACCGGTAGTCACACGGAACTGACATTAGAGCGTGTTCCAACACAAAACGGCATGAAGTCCGTCTCTTAAATCCATGGTCAAGACAAGTTTAAAAGACAATATCAGGACTAAATGATGGAAATATTACATTGGAGAATCTACTAGGAAAGACATCTAGGAAAGTACACAAACTTCTAATTAATTACTTAAGAGCAACAGGAATAATAGAGAGAATTTATTAATTTATTATCATTATTATTATCATTATTATTATTGTTATTATTTTCCTGCCAATCTACTGCTCCACTCTCGCTGTGGTGTTTTCTGTCTTTAATGTAAGAGTGCAGTAACATCTTTCACCACCCAGATGAACTGACATTTACCAGCCATTATAATCCAGAGGGGCACTGTTTCACTAATGTAGCCCAGTTAAAATTATGCATACATAAATAGTTGTCTGTGATAAATAAATAAATAAATAAATAAATAAATAGGGTTTGTTAAAAAAGCATGGTTAAAATACATATTTTTCATTGTGTGTTAAAGGGACTGTTTGTAACTTCTTACACGTATAAATCACCCTGGTCGGTGTCCAATGCGCGCTTGTGTGTGGCTAGGCTGTTCAGACTCAGACTCCAACACAAACTACACGGAAGCACCAAAACCGCAAAGTTATATCTAGTGAAGCCCGTCTTGCAAAACAGTGTTGGCCGCGGTCGTAGTACGCGGGGAAGTCCGTAGCCTCGGTCTCCAGGGTCGGAGTCTCTGCTGTACTCTGCTCCTCTGCTCCTCTGCCTGCCTGCCTTTACTCAGCTCGCTCCACTCTCACGTGCATGCGCGCACACTACACACTGCAGAAGAGTTAGTTTAGCTCTGAGAATATCTAGTGAATGCACAGTGGACGTTTGTGCTGAAATAACTGCTGCAGCGCCTCCAGACCAACAGAGGTTTCCCGTGTCTTGTGAAGTGACGGAGCTTCGCAGCGAGAAACGTTATCGTCTCCGACCGGGTGCTTGTGTCTCCCGTGTTCCCTCCGGCCGCGGTCGGGAGGATGAAGCAGGAAAAGCCAACACTAGGATCAGCAGTGATTCATGGAGAGACCTTCGTCTGGTCAGCTAACATTACTGCCAAGCAGGTGAAATATAGAGTGATATTGTGGTTTTAGCTGACGTGTGTCGCCTCACTGTGTTGAGCGATGCTCGCTCATGTCTATGTAGCGAGCACAAGCGCGAACCCGACGTGTGTGTATGCATGCAGAGAGAGTGCATGCAGAGAGAGTGCATGCAGAGAGAGAGCATGAGAGAGAGAGAGAGAGAGAGGGAGAGAGGGAGAGAGAGAGAGAGAGGAAGAAGAGCGGGAAAGGAGTTAACGAGGTGATTCGCCCGTTTTGAGGTGGAATTCAGAAGTTTGCAGAGAAAGTTTGTATTAAACATGTCTGAGTTTGTCAACTAGAGAATCTTGGAGTGAAGTGACTGCTAAGGTTTTGGTCCCTACGATCACAAGCAGCGAACCAGGCCTGCAACGATTTGATTTGATATTTTGCCGGCTTACTGTAGTATGTGAATATTGGTGTGTGCACAGTGTGTGTTTGATCACTAAGATAAGTTACGGGAAAATCTACTGTGGCTATGGTTTGAATACACAGTGTGATGGATGTTAAGTAGAAACACTTGTTTAAGAAACAAAAGTGAAAACCACACTTAAGCTTTAGGTTAATATTGTTTTATTTATTTTTTTATGACAATTAAAGTAAGAAATTACTTCTTTCTATTATAAAACGGTTTCTGGGTGTGTTTATTATTTCAGAGGTTAAAGGGTATATAGCCTAAATAGACTGTGGTGCTTATACATTGTGCTAAAGGGTTAGTACACTCAATTATTTCTATAGTGAGTAAATCAGAGTTACCCTACAGAAGTTAATAGGGGGAAAGAACTCAGGGCCCCATCTACATACATAGAGGGTAGACGGGCTACACTCATTTAAACTCAATAAAATATTTGGAAAACTCAAAAACATAATACAAATTAAGCATGACAAATAAAATGATTTCATAATCAAGCAAAATAGCAATGAGAAATAATGTTGAAAATCTGCTTCTCTTGACTTTCATTACAAAATGCAACTTGGTCTGATTTATTGAACAACTGGACTCATTTCCTGATCTATTGCTCAGAGTTTAGAGGACGAATAAGACAGAAGACAGATGGGACATGTCAGAATAATCAAGGTGATTTACACCCTCAGAGAAATGGTCAGCTCTGTATCATCAACATCATCAGAAGTGATACAAATATATTTACAGTTATTACACGGCTGTGTGGAATACTCAATTCTGATTGGTCAATCACAGCGTTCTGGGGTCTAATTTCTGTATAACAGACCGTTGCTATGTATAACAGACCGTTGCTATGTATAACAGAACGTTGCTATGTATAATAGACCGTTGCTATGTATAACAAACCGTTGCTATGGGAGCAGTTCTGATGTCAGACTCTGAAGGACCGTTTTTGTGTCAAAATATTGATTTCTTCATTGAGTAGCCGTGTATTAAGCGGGATAATGTACAGCCAGCAGGTCATTGTTGTGAGAGAATCCCCTTCAGGGCTTCGCATCGGGGTGCAGCAACAATGACCAGCTCGCTGTAAATTATCCCTTACATAATATCTGCCAACAGTAAAGGAACAAAATGGAACCTTGCAGAACATTATAAGCTGCACAAAATCCAGATTTAAACATTAACATTTGTTTGCTGTCTTAAAGTGTGGAGTAGGTTTGGTCCTGATCTGTGCTGGCTGGATGGAGGGTCTGGTAGATGGGCTCTTCACATGTGGAGACTGGAGCCCAGTTCTCATAGGTGACAGATGCAGGAGAGTAACAGGAGCTCAGCGGTGCTGCAGCACAGTTGGTATGAGAAAAATAAAGCGTTTTTTGAACATTAAAGCTTGTAAATTAATCATGTGCAGCATAAAACAACATCTGGACACAAAGCCAGGTTCACTGGATGGCCAACATGTTGAAACTGGAAAACTTTAAATACTTCTCTTCAGCCAGGCGCTATAGAGTCCCTCTGGCAACTAAAAATGTGTTTAAAAAGTCCGTCATCCCATCTAGTGCTATCAATATTCTTACCTCAACAAATTCACTGAGCAGATCTGAGCCACAGACACTGACATGAACTGTTTTAATGTGTAACATGACCTGTCTATGTATCTGTTTTGTACTAACTGCTGTCTGCTTTTTAATGTTGTTTCTTGTGTTTGGTGAGCCGAAGACAAATTTCCACCCTGGTGGACAATAAATGAAATACAATTTGTCTGAATTGCAAAAATAAAAAGGGTAATTAAACACCATACAGCAATCAAAGAAAAGTCACCTCCATGTGTATGTCGTCTGCATTTCCTCCGGAGTTCACAGCAAAGTTCCTCCTTGTCTTCCATTTGTAGAGGAGCAGCAGAAGAACAGCCAGCAGCACAAAAACACAAGTCACACCGACAACCAGAGGCAGGAAGTAACCTGGGTGAGGGACATGTGAGCAGGGTTAGTATAGTAAACTAAAACCAAAATGAAAATAAGCAGTGATATATAGTCGTAAAACTGCTACTAAATAAAAAAGATATCCTTTAAAGGTGCTATTGATAACATTGATAACATTCAGCCACTAGATGTCACAGTCTCCCTCCCTCGTTCCATTGCATTCACTTCATTGTTGCCAAGCATTTACCATCAAACTCAGCTATCTATTTGTTTCTTTACCGGCAGGAGGACAAACAGTCTATGAACTGTACCTGTAAGCTGGTCGGTGGTTTCAGGGGAAACTGATGGTGTGAAACTTCCTGAACTGGAGCTTTGACTCTGAGTTGTTGTTGGTGTTGGTGTGGAGGCTGATGGGACTGATGCTGAAAAGGATCAGAGAGTCCAGTTTGGGTTTGAAGTGGTTGGAGCAGCGATCAATGAAAACACAATGAAACAATCAGACACTGAATCAATACTGATACACAGAAATCTTGATGATAACAATAGGATGCTGTTGATAGATAGACAGATAAATAAATACCTAGATAATCCCTAATACATATATAAATAAGACCTAGTGGTTTAGGGGTTAAGGTGCACATCCACCTGGTTCTTTTGGCCAAGCACCCAAACCAGCAGTCTTTTTTTTGCACAACTCATATAATCAAATAACCAAGTTTCTTGGTTTCAAAACAAATATATTTAGTTTCCCCAACCTAAAAAAATAAATAAAATAACTGTTCATATTTTAATTTCCAAGCATTTACCGTCAAACTCAGCCATTTGTCGTTTTTTTCCACACTAACTGACGACCCAGTGATACCACATGATACCATCGTTGTGTTACTATTGGCTCACCAGCCTTGTTAGAAGTGAGAACCAGACGGTGGAAGCATAGCTCTGCTGCTGGGTGCTGATGTTGTAATGGAACAAACTTTCACTTCTTATCAATATACGTTCTTTGATTCAGGTTTTAAAACCTTTATGAGGAGGTAACTGCATTCAAAACAATTGTTAAACCTCAAGGATACACACAGTGTGTTTTAGTGAGTAGCACTGAATGTAGCACTGAAACAGAAACTTCATTTACAAGAAAACTCCACATGGCACCTTTAATAAAACTGAGAAAATCTTCCTGTTATGATAAAATATACAAGACTTTATTCTAGATGTTTCTTGACTTGTCATGTGTTCATATCACATGTAAGATAATGTCTTGTATAATGTGTAGTATTTTTAATTAAACCTGAGTTTTACTGTAAAACTTTACTCTTCTACTTACTGACCTGTTTTATGTGCTGAAACAGAAAATGGATATTTTTATTATTATTATTGGACAGTGTTGTTATGCTTAATTTGACATTTTTAAGAAAAAATTGTTTTGTTGAAGATGAAGTTGAGACACTGACCGGCAGGAGGACAAACAGTCTATGAACTGTACCTGTAAGCTGGTTGGTGGTTTCAAGGGAAATTGATGGTGTGAAACTTCCTGAACTGGAGCTTTGACTCTGAGTTGTTGTTGGTGTTGGTGTGGAGGCTGATGGGACTGATGCTGAAAAGGATCAGAGTACAGTTCGGGTTTGAAGTGGTTGGAGCAGCGATCAATGAAAACACAATGAAACAACCAGACACTGAATCAATACTGATACACAGAAATCCTGATGATAAAATTTGGATGCTGTTGATAGATAGACAGATAAATAAATCCTTAGATAATCGCTATTACATATATAAATAAGACCTAGTGGCTTAGGGGTTAAGGTGCACATCCACTTGGTTCTTTTGGCCAAACACCCAAACCAGCAGTCTTTTTTTACACAAATCATATAATCAAATAACCAATTTTCTTGGTTTCAAAACAAATATATTTATTTTTTTTCGTCCTAAAAAAACACAAAAGAAATAACTGGTCATATTTTAATTTCCGAGCATTTACTGTCAAACTCAGCCATTTATCCGTTTTTTTTCCACACTAACTGACGACCCAGTGATACCACATGATACCATCGTTGTGTTACTATTGGCTCACAAGCCTTGTTAGAAGTGGGAACCAGACGGTGGAAGCATAGCTCTGCTGCTGGGTGCTGATGTTGTAATGGAACAAACTTTAATTTCTTATCAATATACGTTCTTTGATTCAGGTTTTAAAACCTTTATGAGGAGGGAACTGCATTCAAAACAATTGTTAAACCTCAAGGATGCACACAGTGCGTTTTGGTGAGTAGCACTGAATGTAAACAGAAACTTTGTTTACAAGAAAACTCCACATGGCACCTTTAATAAAAATGAAAAAATCTTCATGTCATGATAAAATATCAAAGACGTTGGTCTAGATGTTTCTTGACTTCTCATGTGTTCATATCACATGTAAGATAATGTCTTGTATAATGTGTAGTACCTTTAATTAAACCTGAGTTTTTACTATAAAACGGTAATGTACTACTTACTTACCTGTCTTATATGCTGAAACAGAAAGTGGATATTTTTATTAATCTTATCGGACAGTGTTGTTATGCTTGATTTGACATTTTTAAGAACATTTGTTTTGTTTGAAGATGAAGTTGAGGCACTGACCGGCAGGACGAGAAACACTCTATGAACTGTACCTGTAAGCTGGTTGGTGGTTTCAGGGGAAACTGATGGTGTGAAACTTCCTGAACTGGAGCTTTGACTCTGAGTTGTTGTTGGTGTTGGTGTGGAGGCTGATGGGACTGATGCTGAAAAGGATCAGAGAGTCCAGTTTGGGTTTGAAGTGGTTGGAGCAGCGATCAATGAAAACACAATGAAACAATCAGACACTGAATCAATACTGATACACAGAAATACTGATGATAACAATATGGATACTGTTGTTAGATAGACAGATAAATAATCCCTAGATAATCCATAATATTTATATAAATAAGACCAAGTGACTTAGGGGTTAAGGTGCACATCCACCTGTCTCCCACCCCACACACACATTTCCTGTCATCTTTCTACTGTCAGTGATTCCATATAAGCATAAAAAATCTTCTTCTTCTTTTCTTGCACAAATCATATATTTGTGAGTAGCACTGAATATAAACAGAAACTTTGTTTACAAGAAAACTCCACATGACACCTTTAATAAAAATGAGAAAATCTTCCTTTGATATGATAAAATATCAAAGATGTTGGTCTAGATGTTTCTTGACTTGTCATGTGTTCATATCACAAGTAAGATAATGTTTTGTATAATGTGTAGTATCTTTAATTAAACCTGAATTTTACTGTAAAACTTTACTCTTCTACATACTGACCTGTTTTTTGTGCTGAAACAGAAAATGGATATTTTTATTGTTCTTATCGGACAGTGTTGTTATGCTTAATTTGACATTTTTAAGAACATTTGTTTTGTTGAAGATGAAGTTGAGACACTGACCGGCAGGAGGACAGACAGTCTATGAACTGTACCTGTAAGCTGGTCGGTGGTTTCAGGGGAAACTGATGGTGTGAAACTTCCTGAACTGGAGCTTTGACTCTGAGTTGTTGTTGGTGTTGGTGTGGAGGCTGATGGGACTGATGCTGAAAAGGATCAGAGAGTCCAGTTTGGGTTTGAAGTGGTTGGAGCAGCGATCAATGAAAACACAATGAAACAATTAGACACTGAATCAATACTGATACACAGAAATCCTGATGATAAAAAAAACAAAAAGAAATAACTGGTCATATTTTAATTTCTGCTGCTGTAATTGCTGTGTTATTTAAAAAGGATTTTTTTTGCAGAAAAAAAGACAGAAAAGATGTTTCACATTATCCATTTTGGGGGGATTTTAAATGACAATAAATCTGCTTTTCATTATCAGTTTGTGTACTGAACTGAAGGTACTGTATGTGGATTATGAAGAAACATTTCAATAAAACAAACTCACCATATGTGACAATGACAAGATGATCCCGGTATGAATCTGGAGACGAAGCTCTGCCGTAACCACACCTGTACGATCCTGTATCTGACTTGGTCAAATGTTTGATGGTCATATGCAGTCCAAATATAGATCCTTTTATATATTCAATGCTGTATCTGCCACTCTGAGCTTGGTTGCCTTCTGTTTCGATGAGAATGTCTTCTTGTTTTTTACATTCGTCCTTACAGAAGAACTTCTGCCTTCCGTAGACGGTATGGCTGCATCCCCAAGTGATTTCTTCTCCTTCAGTTTCTGTATGGAAGAAACCTGATTTCCCAGCCAACAGTGCTCCTGAAAAGATGAACAATCAAAGTTACCGTCTGAACTTCTGCAGTCTGATCACAATATTTCCTGCTTCACATTGACACAGATCCACAGAGACACACTGGGAGCTGCCCAGTTCAGCCACAGTCCGTGACTAGTGGGGTAATCATTTGCTACATCAATATATTTAGAGTTCATACATCATAAATAAGTAAGAAAGTAAAGTTTATTTCTTTAGCAGCTTTCACAGATACTAAATCACAAAGTGCTTTACATTAATAAAAATAATACATCAAGTCAATATTAAAAGTAGCGATGACAAGCGCAGTGCTGTCAAGATAAAATCACAACAAAACACACAAATGAGGACAGAGACACATAAACAAGTAAAAAATTCCGAACACAGTCAATAAAAGTCCAATAAAAGCAATTAGTAAAGTGGAACAGTTATTCAGACAGATTAACAAAAGCCTGTCTGAATAAAGACGTTTTCAGCTACTTCATAAAAATGTCACAGGAGTCTAGAGATCGCAGCGATAGGGGGACGGAATTCCATAAATTGGGTGCGACAGCTTGAAAGACACGTTCACCTCTGGTTTTATAGCGGGTTTGGGGGACTGCCAGTAGTTTTTGGTCAGAAGACCTAAGAGCCCGATTTGGTGTGTAAGGGAGGAGGAGGTCAGTAATATACTGGGGTGTTTGACCATGCAAGGCTCTAAAGGTTAGCACCAGTATTTTAAAATGGATGCAACATTTAATGGGAAACCAGTGCAGAGAGGATGAAATAGGGGTGATATGTGATCTCTTGTTATTTCTAGTTAAAAGCCGAGCAGCTGCATTTTGGACTAAATAAAAAGAATAATAAATAGAATGGCACTCGGAGAGCGCAGACCTCCACCAAGGTGCCTCACTTTAAAAACAGCTCACAGCTCTCAGCTGGCGGTACCGTGAGGTGGTCGGCTTATTATTAACACGGTGTGTTTCGTGTAACGTATCGGCGGATGCCTCTCTCATTCATCAGCCTTGTTATGTCTGTATAACGTTACACTACGTTGTCTCTCATCCCGTCATCTACCGCTTTTTTCTTTCTCACCGCAGACAGACAGCAGCTCCCGCACCTCGTCATCAACGCGCGACCAACGCATCATCAACTCATCATCATTTACACTGCGCATGTGTTATACTCTGTGGTCTTAATGCTCAGGCTGAATGGAATCCTTAAAAGAATTCCTGAATCTGGATCATGATCCGGATCGCAACCAAACTCTAATGGATTGTTCATTGTGCCAAACCCCACCCCTCCAAAAATTCAAATCCATCACAAACTTTTGGAGTAATCCTGCTAACAGACAGACAGACAGACAGACAAACCAACGCTTTGGCATTGGCAGAGTTAATAATTATAATAATTAAAGTAACTCACATTTTTCCCACAATTTCATTTGATTTTATTCTTTCCTCACTAAATATGGTGAACACACTAAATATATCAGGTTAAAAGACTTTCAGTAGAAACTCACCATCTGAAACTCTGAGCTCAACGTCGCAGTATGACTCTGGAACCAAAGTTTTGCCCAAACCACACCTGTACCGTCCTGCGTCAGACATGGTCAGATGTGTGATGGTCACAGACAGAATTGCTCCTCCTGAAGGTTTGTTACTGTATTCAGTGCTGAATCTGCCACTCTGAGCTCTGACATCATCTGTTTTAATAAGAATATCTTCTGCTTTACATTCGTTCTTACAGAAGAACTTCCTGCTTCCATATGAAGAGAAGTGGCATTCAAGTGAACCATTTACTCCTTCAGCTCCTGTGAAAATGTAGACTTTTGCGCTGACGAGCCGAGTGTTTCCACCACACAGTGCTGTTGAAAATAAGAACAGAGAACACTGATGGTCAGTTCTTTCTGTTACGAGGATTTTCTTATTTGTTTGGTTGTTTTGCCTGACCTGACTCTCGGACGCCCCTGCTCACTTCAGCAGGCCATGTTCTCTCCTCTATAAGGCCTAGGCCACACCGTCTATCTTTACCTGTGTGTGAAGGCTCATGGTACAGACTCCATCCTTTCCACGCTTTCCATTCATTGTCTATGGAAGCAGCTGTGCAATGCGTTCTGGCAGCGTGGCGAGAGACGGAGCATCACGTTGGCCGCTCCTCATTTGGATTAAGTTGAGGTCTAATCTACTTTATGCTAATCAGGGGCGTAAAGTGCGACTCGCTGTCTCTGGAAACTCCCTAGAAACTTTTAAACTAACTGTTGTCGATCTAAAACACAGACAGATTTAGCAACTGCATGGCTTATTTCTAAAATGTTTTCAGAAACACATTTTGGTGAACTATTTTTGTGATATAAGAGAAGAAAGAGCCGCCATGTTGGTTCTGGTTTGAAAGCTGGGAGCTGCAGCCCACGAGGGAATGTGTTCGTCCAATCAGGTGCCGAGTGCCTTGTGTCTAGTGGCAGCCCATCAAGCGTCCAATGCTGGGAAGCGAGGCGATCCCTCGTGATAAAAAAACGCCTCTGTGGACACGTACCATCACTGAACTGCTGCAGCTCGCACGCGTGTGGCGTCCACACAGACAGCGTTGCTTGAGTTTGTCTCTGATAATGGCGCAATATTTATTTTAGACAGAAAAGGTTAAGAATTTGAAACAGAAAGCGTTAAAGGGTTAAAAAAAAAAAATCATGTATCTGACATATTCTACAGATATAGACATTGAAACTGTGAAATGTGAAATGTTGCTGGTAAGACGTCAATATGACTATCAACAGATCATTTTCAATGTCTATTTTTGCTGAGAACCGCGCACGTCACACGGATAAAATAAGCAACACGCTGAACACCTCCCATCCCTGAACCATCCATTAGATGCACTCAGACTCTCTTGCCAGCAGTAAATCACTGTACCCTACCAGTCAGCTTGCATTGTCTGCGTATGAGTCCTATCCCTGTTACGCTGCACACACCAGCCGTGACACACATTTGATTTCAATGCAATGCTGGATTAGATTGTGGAAACGCTGCAGCAGAAACTAGTAACAGCATATATCAGAGAACAGGACTAGGGCTTTCAATGTTAACGCGATAATAAGGTGTTAACGCTAATTTGTTTTAACGCCACTAATTTCTTTAACGCATTAACTTGCAATTTTTAGGTTGAAGGATTTAAAGCTAGAGTGACGATACTGATATCATATGAAACTAGTAAACCTAAGGAATCCATTGGTCCCAACCATGTCATACTAGCTTGTCGAAAAGGAGGTTAAATAACGCTCCAAACGTACGCAACATTTTGGAGAGGAAAAACCTGCATGGCCATTTTCAAAGGGGTCCCTTGACCTCTGACCTCAAGATACGTGAATGAACATGGGTTCTATGGGTACCCACGAGTCTCCCCTTTACAGACATGCCCACTTTATCATAATCACATGCAGTTTGGGGCAAGTCATAGTCAAGTCAGCACACTGACACACTGACAGCTGTTGTTGCCTGTTGGGCTGCAGTTTACCATGTTATGATTTGAGCATATTTTTCATGCTAAATGCCCACTCCCATGTTGATAAGAGTGTTAAATACTTGACAAATCTCCCTTTAAGGTACATTTTGAACAGATAAAAAACGTGTGACTAATTTGCAATTATTTGTGATTAACTACGGACAATCATGCGAGTAATGACAATTACATATTTAAATCGATTAAAAGCCCTAAACAGGACATCTGAATAAAGATACAGTAAGTGAAAAACATTGAACATTTGGACCAGGGGTCCCCAACCTTTTTTCCTCTGAGAGCTAATTTAACACAATGAAAGAGGCTGTGAGCTGCTCATAGCACCAGGTTGAACATCGCCAATAGCAGAGATAATTCCTGTCTCACTTTTATTGTCCTTTAACATCCTTTAACATTTTCAGATCAGTCCTCACCTGAGAAGAAGCAGAAGGACAGAACATGGTGGATATTCATTCTGAATTTGATCCTGATGGAGAAAAATCACAAATCTGCAGGAGAACAGCCTCTATCACTTCACTCCTTCCACTATCTGTCTGTCAGTCAGTCAGGAAGCTGCTTTTAATTTAACATTTACTTCCTCTATCTCTCTCTTTATGCTTGAAGCTTTAGCTGCACCCACAATATGATGATGATGATGATGATGATGATGATGATGATGATGATGATGATGATGATGATGATGATGATGATGATGATGATCCAACACAGTTACTGCAATAAAATACTAAATATACTTTTCTCCTGTTCAGTCACTTACAATCCATACACAACTTCTGTGGCTACAAACTTCTCTATTTTTTAGATGCATCTGACAAACCTCAAAACCAACATCATAGTTACTGCTAACTGAATGTAGTCAACCGAGTCTGTCCCTCATAATAAAAAGTAGAATAACATGGCTATTTGTAAATTAAGAAACCCATGACAGGAACACTTGCATTCAAGATGTATAAAGGATTATTATAAATACGCAGAATTAATCTGCCTCAAAAATACATGGGCTGACATTCGTTACCTTAATGCAGGAAACCCTTTTGTATGACCTTGGGAGCCTGAATTAGCAATGAACTGTTTAGCAGTTTTTAACCAAACCAAACAGACCTCCTCCTCTCAGTGACTTTAATGCATCCTATTTGAATTTTGACCTCAACCAACGGGGCTTGAACCCTAATTAAAGCTGCAAGCTGCGATGAAGGGGCTCTCGCACGTCCTGTGTCCTCTGTCTAAACAACATAGACAGAGGACACATGTAATACCTTTTCTCTAGAACATGAGGTTCATGAAGAACATTATGTTGTTGTTACATATGACGTGTGGTACAGCAAACTTGTCATCTTGAAAGCCATGCAACCCAATTCAACATCTTGATTGTTTGAGAAAAGAGAGACAAATATATTGTGCCACACATAAAAGCACAGATTGCTTTTCTTTACTTAATTGCTACCTATTTTAACATTGGATATAGTGTGTCAACATAGAGATGCCCCCCCGAAACCCGGTTCTGAATTCTTTTATCGGTAGTTTTATATGTTTTGGGTCTGGGAGTGGAGACAGTGAACCGCTTGTTACTGTAAGTACCTTAAAAGATTCACAAGTAAAAAGCCAGTAAGAGTACTTTATCAAACCACCTGTTCAACAAGCATAAACATGTAGAAAAGGGATACACCTGCTTTACCCGCATCCACCGCTGCAATGTGTTACACAACCACAGTGTGCTTGTTAGACTAACAGCAAAGTGTTGCAAAACAAGCTAAAACAAACTCTGCCTGTATGAAGCCAAACTGTTTCTTAGTTTGTAACATATGTTAAAACTAGTCAAATTCTTAACTTAGCTACTGGCTGAGGCCTCCAGCACCCTCCCTCTACAGCGGTACCTACAGGCACGTCTTCTTTCTAAACTTCACTCAGCATTTTAATGTCAGAATATTATTTATTTTATTGACATGTTAGATTTGTTTCCAGTGAGATATTATTGAGATGATATACTTATTGACTTTGCTGTTGTAAAAATTACCAGCCAATCCCTAGTCAACATTAAAAACTATATTGTATGCTCGCATCAAGCAGAGAGTGAGAGTGTGCACGGAGGAGGTCACTGATCTGATCACTGATAATTGCACCTATAACTTGCATTGATGATTTAACATGTTTTGTATGTAAATGAATAATTACTTTCACAGAAAACATAAGCAGTTATCATAATATAAACTGAATTTCTCATATAATTTAAGCATGGTGTGCTTACATCACAGTTTTAAAGTCAAGGAAGCAACTTATGTAGAATGTAGGAGAACGGATTTATATAAATCTATAACATAACAGCCATAAAAGCCAAGGTAAAGTAAACTACTAGGAGGCCTGTCATATGGGACAAGCTAAAATCACTTGTTGACACTTACCAAATTCTTGGAAGCTGTAGGTAGGTCAGATGAAAGTTCTGGTGGTGATGAGGTCTCCCCATCTTGGTTTGAACTTCCTGAGAGCTAAACACCACAGAGAGACACATTTATTAGCAGAACATGAGGTTCACAAGAAGAGTCGAGTTGTAAAAATTACTGTTGCTGCTCTAGAATTAAGTTCTGGATATATTCTTTTTTGAAAGAATATATTTTTTAAAAAGCAGTCCTTTAATAATGAAAAAGTACAGATAGTATCGGTAAGAATAGTAGTATCGATTGGACCCTAACAATACGAACACTCACAGTCTTCACAATAATGCATCATCAAGGTCTTAAGGCTTTTCTGACCACATTTGAGGTGGATCGGGTCAACCTGCTAGGAGGAGTACATTAAAATAGAAAACATGTCATTTCCAGTAGGGGGCGCTATGAGTGTTACTCAATATGGACACGCAGATGTCTTTAGGACTGGACCCTTATCATGCCTGAGAAATTTGGGGCAGATCGGATTATGTACAGTGGAGTTGTAACAACTTCCTGTTTCATGGTGAATGGCTAGGTCAGATGAAAGTTCTGGTGGTGATGAGGTCTCCCCATCTTGGTTTGAACTTCCTGAGAGCTAAACACCACAGAGAGACACATTTATTAGCATTTCTGCAGAACATGAGGTTCACAAGAAGAGCACTACACTCCTACACACTTTAAAGCCAAAACATAATGTGTAATAGGCCCCAGACAGGGCAGAGTCTTTGTATAAAATCATTTATTTTTGAATTTGAGAATCACAGCCCCATCATTATTACCTGGGTTTGGGGTTTTATGTATTCCATGTGCCTGGATAAGCATTTATTGTGATGCTCCCTCAGGCGTTGTAAGTGCACCTTTAACCTGGTGGATCGTGCACTCTGTCTGCAGGAGATTAAGTAGAAAACACTTGATGTAACATAACATCTGTATACCTAGAAATGCAAATTTGTACACTTCTAATGAACATGTCTGCAATTTGCAGATAGCTTTGTTGCTAGGTGCTGATGTTGCAATGGAACGAACAATTGACTTTCACTTCTTGGCAATATACGTTACCTTTGCTACCACTTTTGGCACCATCTTTGCGCTGTGATTGTACTGAGTATCTTCTCACAAATGTTCTAAGTAATTTGCCCTCCACAACAGCAGCTGGCGCTCTGAGTCAATTTAAATCTTTGTTCTTATCAATGAATAAATGAAGACTTTTAACCAGTCAAGACCAAGCCCTCCAGGAAGAGCGCTTGTTGTTGATGCCGATTTTCGTAGTGGCCAAACAGCGGTACTACAACTTCCGTGTCCGTCACGTGATGCCATTGGGCCCAAAAAGACTTTTCCCCATAGACTTTAATTGGGAAATAGACGTCTGTAACTCAGAGGATACTTTTTTTTCAGGTGAATAAACTTTGCATTACAAACACAATAGCCCTTATTTAAATCATTAGGTCCTAAAAGTTGTAAAATGCACTAATAGCCGAATCCAGAGTTATTTCTCTTCCTCTGGCTGGGCGGCGGAGTTAAAGGAAACGCTACCGCGCCTGCTCTATGGGCCCAATGGATGCGGAAGATCGCCAGAAGATCCGGGTACTTTATCACTCAGAAGTCGAGCTATTTTGGCTTCATGCCCCACTGAGCAACTCTCATAGGAAAGAACAGGGCTCTGCCTCCAACGCTGTATCCAGTTCTCTTTATACATCCATGGTCAAGACAAGTTTAAAAGACAATATCAGGACTAAATGATGGAAATATTACATTGGGGAATCTACTAGGAAAGACATCTAGGAAAGTACACAAACCTCTAATTAATTACTTAAGAGCAACAGGAATAATAGAGAGAATTTATTTATTTATTTTCATTATCATTATCATTATCATTATTATTTTCCTGCCAATCTACTGCTCCACTCTCGCTGTGGTGTTTTCTGTCTTTAATGTAAGAGTGCAGTAACATCTTTCACCACACAGATGAACTGACATTTATCAGCCATTATAATCCAGAGGGGCACTGTTTCACTAATGTAGCCCAGTTAATATTATGCATACATAAATAGTTGTCTGTGATAAATGAATAAATAAATAGGGTTTGTTAAAAAAGCATGGTTAAAATACACATTTTTCATTGTGTGTTAAAGGGAAAGTAAAAAACACACTTACGGTTTAGGTTAATATTGTTTTATTTATTTTTTTATGACAATTAAAGTAAAAAATTACTTCTTTCTATTTTAAAACGGTTTCTGGGTGTGTTTATTATTTCAGAGGTTAAAGGGTATATAGCCTACATAGACTGTGGTGCTTATACATTGTGCTAAAGGGTTAGTACGCTCAATTATTTCTATAGTGACCAAAAGATAAATAACATTGAGTAAATCAGAGTTACCCTACAGAAGTTAAAAGGGGGAAAGAACTCAGGGCCCCATCTACGTACATAGAGGGAAAACGGGCTACACTCATTTAAACAAACTCAATCAAATATTTGGAAAACTAAACAACATAATACAAATTAAGTATGACAAATAAAATGATTTCATAATTCAAGCAAATTAGCAATGAAAAATAATTTTGGAAATCTGCTTCTCTTAACTTTTATTACAAAATGCAACTTGGTCTGACTTATTGAACAACTGGACTCATTTCCTTATCTATTGCTCAGAGTTTAGAGGACGAATAAGACAGAAGACAGATGGGACATGTCAGAATAATCAAGGTGATTTACACCCTCAGAGAAATGGTCAGCTCTGTATCATCAGCATCATCGGAAGTGATAAAAATATATTAACAGTTATTACACGGCTGTGTTGAATACTCAATTCTGATTGGTCAATCACAGCGTTCTGGGGTCTGTAATTTCTGTATAACAGACCGTTGCTATGTATAACAGACTGTTGCTATGTGTAACAGAACGTTGCTATGAATAATAGACCGTTGCTATGAATAATAAACCGTTGCTATGTATAACAAACCGTTGCTATGGGCGCAGTTCTGATGTCGGACTCTGGCGGACCGTTTTTGTGTCAAAATATTGATTTCTTCATTGAGTAGCCGTGTAACAAGCGGGATAATGTACAGACAGCAGGTCATTGTTGTGAGAGAATCCCCTTCAGGGCTTCGCATCGGGGTGCAGCAACAATGACCAGCTCGCTGTAAATTATCCCTTACATAATATCTGCCAACAGTAAAGGAACAAAATGGAACCTTGCAGAACATTATAAGCTGCACAAAATCCAGATTTAAACATTAATATTTGTTTGCTGTCTTAAAGTGTGGAGTAGGTTTGGTCCTGATCTGTGCTGGCTGGATGGAGGGTCTGGTAGATGGACTCTTCACATGTGGAGACTGGAGCCAAGTTGTCATAGGTGACAGATGCAGGAGAGTAACAGGAGCTCAGCGGTGCTGCAGCACAGTTGGTATGAGAAAAATAAAGCGTTTCTTTGAACATTAAAACTTGTAAATTAATCATGTACAGCACAAAACAACATCCGGACACAAAGCCAGGTTCACTGGATGGTCAACATGTTGAAACTGGAAAACTTTAAATACCTCTCTTCAGCCAGGCGCTATAGAGTCCCTCTGGCAACTAAAAATGTGTTTAAAAAGTCCTTCATGCAATCTAGTGCCATCAATATTCTTACCTCAACAAAGTGACTGAGCAGATCTGAGCCACAGACACTGACATGAACTGTTTTAATGTGTAACATGACCTGTCGATGTATCTGTTTTTTACTAACTGCTGTCTGCTTTTTAATGTTGTTTCTTGTGTTCGGTGAGCCGAAGACAAATTTCCACCCTGGTGCACAATAAATTAAATACAATTTGTCTGAATTGCAAAAATAAAAAGGGTAATTAAACACCATACAGCAATCAAAGAAAAATCACCTCCATGTGTATGTCGTCTGCATTTCCTCCGGTGTTCAAACCAAAGTTCCTCCTTGTCTTCCATTTGTAGAGGAGCAGCAGAAAAACAGCCAGCAGCACAAAAACACAAGTCACACCGACAACCAGAGGCAGGAAGTAACCTGGGTGAGGGACATGAGAGCAGGGTTAGTATAGTAAACTAAAACCAAAATGAAAATAAGCAGTGATATATAGTCGTAAAACTGCTACTAAAAAAAATATATATCCTTTAAAGGTGCTATTGATAACATTGATAACATTCAGCCACTAGATGTCACAGTCTCCCTCCCTCGTTCCATTGCATTCACTTCATTGTTGCCAAGCATTTACCATCAAACTCAGCTATCTATTTGTTTCTTTACCGGCAGGAGGACAAACAGTCTATGAACTGTACCTGAAAGCTGGTCGGTGGTTTCAGGGGAAACTGATGGTGTGAAACTTCCTGAACTGGAGCTTTGACTCTGAGTTGTTGTTGGTGTTGGTGTGGAGGCTGATGGGACTGATGCTGAAAAGGATCAGAGAGTCCAGTTCGGGTTTGAAGTGGTTGGAGCAGCGATCAATGAAAACACAATGAAACAATCAGACACTGAATCAATACTGATACACAGAAATCCTGATGATAACAATTAGATGCTGTTGATAGATAGACAGATAAATCAATCCCTAGATAATCGCTAATACATATATAAATAAGACCCAGTGGTTTAGGGGTTAAGGTGCACATCCACCTGGTTCTTTTGGCCAAGCACCCAAACCAGCAGTCTTTTTTTTGCACAACTCATATAATCAAATAACCAAGTTTCTTGGTTTCAAAACAAATATATTTAGTTTCCCCAACCTAAAAAAAATAAATAAATAATTGTTCATATTTTAATTTCCAAGCATTTACCGTCAAACTCAGCCATTTATCGTTTTTTTCCACACTAACTGACGACCCAGTGATACCACATAATACCATCGTTGTTTTACTATTGGCTCACCAGCCTTGTTAGAAGTGGGAACCAGACGGTGGAACCATAGCTCTGCTGCTGGGTGCTGATGTTGTAATGGAACAAACTTTCATTTCTTATCAATATAGGCTCTTTGATTCTGGTTTTAAAACCTTTATGAGGAGGGAACTGCATTCAAAACAATTGTTAAACCTCAAGGATACAGACAGTGTGTTTTGGTGAGTAGCACTGAATGTAAACAGAAACTTTGTTTAAAAGAAAACTCCACATGGCACCTTTAATAAAAATGAGAAAATCTTCCTTTGATATGATAAAATATCAAAGACGTTGGTCTAGATGTTTCTTGACTTGTCATGTGTTCATATCACATGTAAGATAATGTCTTGTATAATGTGTAGTTTCTTTAATTAAACCTGAGTTTTACTGTAAAACTTTACTCTTCTATGTACTGACTTGTGTTATGTGCTGAAACAGAAAGTGGATATTTTTATTATTCTTATTGGACAGTGTTGTTATTCTTAATTTGACATTTTTAAGAACATTTGTTTTGTTGAAGATGAAGTTGAGACACTGACCGGCAGGAGGACAAACAGTCTATGAACTGTACCTGTAAGCTGGTCGGTGGTTTCAGGGGAAACTGATGGTGTGAAACTTCCTGAACTGGAGCTTTGACTCTGCGTTGTTGTTGGTGTTGGTGTGGAGGCTGATGGGACTGATGCTGAAAAGAATCAGAAAGTCCAGTTTGGGTTTGAAGTGGTTGGAGCAGCGATCAATGAAAACACAATGAAACAATCAGACCCTGAATCAAAACTGATACACAGAAATCCTGATGATAAAAATTGGATGCTGTTGATAGATAGACAGATAAATAAATCCCTAGATAATCGCTAATACATATATAAATAAGACATAGTGGCCTAGGGGTTAAGGTGCACATCCACCTGGTTCTTTTGGTCAAACACCCAAACCAGCAATCTTTTTTTTGCACAAATCATAAAATCAAATAACCAAGTTTCTAAGTTTCAAAACAAATATATTTAGTTTCTTCAACCTAAAAAAACCCAAAGAAATAACTGGTCATATTTTAATTTCCAAGCATTTACCATCAAACACAGCCATTTATCAGTTTTGTTTTCCACACTAACTGACGACCCAGTGACACCACATGATACCATCGTTGTTTTACTATTGGATCACCAGCCTTGTTAGAAGTGGGAACCAGACGGTGGAAGCATAGCTCTGCTGCTGGGTGTTGATGTTGTAATGGAACAAACTTTCACTTCTTATCAATATACGTTCTTTGATTCAGGTTTTAAAATTTTCATGAGGAGGGAACTGCATTCAAAAGAATTATTAAACCTCAAGGATACACAAAGTGTGTTTTAGTGAGTAGCACTGAATGTAAACAGAAACTTTGTTTACAAGAAAACTCCACATGGCACCTTTAATAAAAATGAGATAATCGTCCTGTTACGATAAAATATCAAAGATGTTGGTCTAGATGTTTCTTGACTTGTCATGTGTTCATATCACATGTAAGAAAATGTCTTGTATAATGTGTCGTATCTTTAATTAAACCTGAGTTTTACTGTAAAACTTTAATCTTCTATGTACTGACCTGTCTTATGTGCTGAAACAGAAAATGGATATTTTTATTATTCTTATCGGACAGTGTTGTTATTCTTAATTTGACATTTTTAACAACATTTGTTTTGTTTGAAGATGAAGTTGAGACACTGACCGGCAGGAGGACAAACAGTCTATGAACTGTACCTTTAACCTGGTCGGTGGTTTCAGGGGAAACTGATGGTGTGAAACTTCCTGAAGTGGAGCTTTGACTCTGAGTTGTTGTTGGTGTTGGTGTGGAGGCTGATGGGACTGATGCTGAAAAGGATCAGAGAGTCCAGTTCGGGTTTGAAGTGGTTGGAGCAGCGATCAATGAAAACACAATGAAACAATCAGACACTGAATCAATACTAATACACAGAAATACTGATGATAACAATATGGATACTGTTGTTAGATAGACAGAAAAATAATCCCTAGATAATCCATAATATTTATATAAATAAGACCAAGTGATTTAGGGGTCAAGGTGCACATCCACCTGGTTCTTTTGGCCAAACACCCAAACCAGCAGTTGTTGTTGTTGTTTTTTGCACAAATCATATAATTAAATAATCAAGTTTCTTAGTTTTAAAACAAATAAATAAATTTTTTTTCATCCTAAAAAAACCCCAAAGAAATAACTGGTCATATTTTAATTTCGAAGAATTTAGCGTCAAACTCAGCCATTTATCTGTTTTTTCCACACTCACTGACGACCCAGTGATACCACATGATACCATCGTTGTTTTACTATTGGCTCACCAGCCTTGTTAGAAGTAGGAACCAGACGGTGGAAGCATAGCTCTGCTGCTGAGTGCTGATGTTGTAATGAAACAAACTTTCACTTCTTATCAATGTACAGTTCTTTGATTCAGGTTTTAAAACCTTCATGAGGAGGGAACTGCATTCAAAACAATTGTTAAAACCTCAATGATACACACAGTGTGTTTTGGTGAGTAGCACTGAATGTAAACAGAAACTTTGTTTTCAAGAAAACTCCACATGGCACCTTTAATAAAAATGAGAAAAACTTCCTTTGATATGATAAAATACTTGGTCTAGATGTTTCTTGACTTGTCATGTGTTCATATCACATGTAAGAAAATACTTTGTATAATGTGACGTATCTTTAATTAAACCTGAGTTTTACTGTAAAACTTTAATCTTCTACGTACTGACCTGTCTTATGTCCTGAAACAGAAAGTGGATATTTTTATTATTCTTATCGGACAGTGTTGTTATTCTTAATTTGACATTTTTAAGAACATTTGTTTTGTTGAAGATTAAGTTGAGACACTGACCGGCAGGAGGACAAACAGTCTATGAACTGTACCTGTAAGCTGGTTGGTGGTTTCAGGGGAAACTGATGGTGTGAAACTTCCTGAACTGGAGCTTTGACTCTGCGTTGTTGTTGGTGTTGGTGTGGAGGCTGATGGGACTGATGCTGAAAAGGATCAGAGAGTCCAGTTTGGGTTTGAAGTGGTTGGAGCAGCGATCAATAAAAACACAATGAAACAATCAGACACTGAATCAATACTGATACACAGAAATCCTGATGATAAAATTTGGATGCTGTTGATAGATAGACAGATAAATAAATCCTTAGATAATCGCTATTACATATATAAATAAGACCTAGTGGCTTAGAGGTTAAGGTGCGCCTCCACCTGGTTCTTTTGGCCAAACACCCAAACCAGCAGTCTTTTTTTTTGCACAAATCATATAATCAAATAACCAAGTTTCTAAGTTTCAAAACAAATATATTGAGCTTCCCAAACCTAAAAAAAACAAAAGAAATAACTGTTCATATTTTAATTTCCAAGCATTTACCGTCAAACTCAGCCATTTATCTGTTTTTTCCACACTAACTGACGACCCAGTGACACCACATGATACCATCGTTGATTTACTATTGGCTCACCAGCCTTGTTAGAAGTGAGAACCAGACGGTGGAAGCATAGCTCTGCTGCTGGGTGCTGATGTTGTAATGGAACAAACTTTCACTTCTTATCAATATACGTTCTATGATTCAGGTTTTAAAACCTTCATGAGGAGGGAACTGCATTCAAAACAATTGTTAAACCTCAAGGATACACACAGTGTGTTTTAGTGAGTAGCACTGAATGTAAACAGAAACTTTGTTTACAAGAAAACTCCACATGGCACCTTTAATAAAAATGAGAAAATCTTCCTTTGATATGATAAAATATCAAAGACGTTGGTCTAGATGTTCTTGACTTGTCATGTGTTCATATCACATGTAAGATAATGTCTTGTATAATGTGTAGTTTCTTTAATTAAACCTGAGTTTTACTGTAAAACTTTAATCTTCTACGTACTGACCTGTCTTATGTGCTGAAACAGAGAGTGGATATTTTTATTATTCTTATTGGACAGTGTTGTTATTCTTAATTTGACATTTTTAAGAACATTTGTTTTGTTTAAAGATGAAGTTGAGACACTGACCGGCAGGAGGACAAACAGTCTATGAACTGTACCTGTAAGCTGGTCGGTGGTTTCAGGGGAAACTGATGGTGTGAAACTTCCTGAAGTGGAGCTTTGACTCTGAGTTGTTGTTGGTGTTGGTGTGGAGGCTGATGGGACTGATGCTGAAAAGGATCAGAGAGTCCAGTTTGGGTTTGAAGTGGTTGGAGCAGCGATCAATGAAAACACAATGAAACAATCAGACACTGAATCAATACTGATACACAGAAATCCTGATGATAAAAAAACGAAAAGAAAGAACTGGTCATATTTTAATTTCTGCTGCTTTAAGGTAATTTAAAAGATGTTTCACATTATCCATTTTGGGGGGATTTGAAATGACAATAAAATTGCTGTTCATTATCAGTTTGTGCACTGTACTGAAGGTATTGTATGTGGATTATGAAGAAACATTTAAATAAAACAAACTCACCATCTGTGACAATGACGAAACGATCCCGGTATGAATCTGGAGACGAAGCTCTGCCGTAACCACACCTGTACCATCCTGTGTCCGACTTGGTCGACTGTTTGATGGTCATATGCAGTCCATATACAGATCCTTCTTTATATTCAATGCTGTATCTGCCACTCTGAGCTTGGTTGCCTTCTGTTTCGATGAGAAGGTCTTCTTGTTTTTTACATTTGTCCTTACAGAAGAACTTCTGCCTTCCGTAGACGGTATTGCTGCATCGCCAAGTGAGTTCTCCTCCTTCAGTTTCTGTACGGAAGAAACCTGATTTCCCAGCCAACAGTGCTCCTGAAAAGATGAACAATCAAAGTTACCGTCTGAACTTCTGCAGTCTGATCACAATATTTCCTGCTTCACATTGACACAGATCCACAGAGACACACTGGGAGCTGCCCAGTTCAGCCACAGTCCGTGACTAGTGGGGTAATCATTTGCTACATTAATATATTTAGAGTTCATACATCACAAATAAGTAAGTACGTAAAGTTTATTTATTTAGCACCTTTCACAGATACAAAATCACAAAATGGTTTACATTAATAAAAATAATATGTAACCCTCTGGGAAAACCAGTTGTTTCTAAAACATTTAGAGATATTTCCCTCACTGAGAATTCCTTTTATTTAATAAATAACCACATTCCTTATTTTATTCTGAAATTCATTTATCACTGTTTATTTTATTTCCGTTTTTGCTCAGAGTTCTAACTTTGCATCAGGATGTGTTCTACCGGTCAAAAAACTTGACAACAAATAAGCTCATTGGTTCAAAGTGAAATAACTGTTGCTATTGGTGTAAAACATTCCAAGTCCCGCCTCCTCACTCAGGTTAGAGACGCAGTGGAGTGTGGAAAAAACGGAGATTGATGAGAGAGCAGCAGAGAAGCTAGATTTACAGAGTGATATTATTGCTACTTATACTTCATATACTACTGAACAGAGAGAAGTAAAACTATATATGAACCAGTAAGAGCACCGTCACCTATTGAAGCGACCTGAGAACATCTGAGAGCATCGTTTATTCTTTTATTTTCTCGGTGAGTTCCAAACATTAAAGCAGCCGCCGCACATGGCAACACGAGTCAAATGCACTGTGAGCTAGCATAGCGAAATGTTTTGCCACTGAGCTGTATTCTAAAATTATATTTTGTATTTCTTTGGTGATAGAGGCAGAAAGAAATATGTATGTGTAATATGTGTGTTTTATTTACATTGTGTGGACAGAGATAGGGATTATTTAGCTGAATTTCATGGGTTATGAGATTAGCTTGATTCTGTTCATCCCTGTGCTGCTTGTGTGCATCAACGCAAGGTGTCAGTGTTGTGACAGGGAAAGTATTCACATTGCCTTACTCACAATATTCACATATAGTGAGTATTTAATGTTTAAACTGTAGGTTGTTTGCATAATAATCTACAACTCAAATGGGTTCACAATTATTAAAGTCATTTAATAGTGTTGTTTACATTTTACTATTGAGTGGTTTATAATAATAGTGAGGTTGACATATTTCATATGTTAATATTATGATGCAAGTTAATATTGTGATACAACAGTTATCCTACATTCATGGGTTAAGCATTGAAAAGTTGTATTATATGTTGATATTGATAAAATTAAACTGTACAGTTAAGAGCTTGGATAGATTTGCATATATTGCTATATAAGCCGTGTTATTTTACACAGGCTAGGTTTTCTGGATACCCTTGAACTCCGGATTTGTATTGGAATCTCTCCCTGACGAGGGGGATGGCGAGCTACCCGTGCTGAGCACCTGGATTGAGGAGCGCTTTCAACTTTCATCTACCTTGCTGTCAGTGTGGTAGGACTGTGGGGAAGGACCTCAAAAGACAATTGGATTTCAACATTTTATTTTGGGGATTACTTTTATTTTTAGGGTGCACCCAGTTTAATATACATGTCAAACTGAACAAAACTGAATGCCGGCAGTAATTGTGAATTTATTCTGTGTCAATACAATAATTTTCCTTTAAACTTAATTCTGTGTTCTGCTTACTCATTGTGGTGTCCGATTCCTGTTCATTATTCCTCTCTACGAATCTAGGTTATACTAGTCCAGTGTATACTTATTCATCAGGTGGGTTACACAGTAAAACTTGGCGAGCTAGCCAGGAGAGGCTTTGATTCATAAATAACCATTTATAATCAGGTTAATGGGACACCTTCTGAGTAACTAGAGTGTGTTTGAGAGTGTACTTTGAATATAGTGAATTTAACATTGAGTTTTTGTGTTTTGTATTGCTTTATCTCATTTCCACTTTACCAAAAATGGATATCATTGTTACGGAAAATGTGAAAATCCCAAATGCTGTTTTAGTTAGCGGGTTAACTAACACTGAGGTAGACAACGAAATCTTTGATTTCCTCAAGCGATATGGGTCAATCTCTAGATTAATCAAAGTACCTACATCAGACCCTCAGCCCCAGGTGATTGTAGAGTTTGAACAGGGTACCGCTGTGAAAACACTTGAAACAGGAATCTTACCTTTGCAAAGACCATGTGCTGCCGACCCTTATGTTATCCACCACGTTCAGAGTCTTGCCAGTGTCTACACCAGTGATGCAGGCACCACTGCAACAAATACTTACCTTTCTGGGTTGAGAGACTTAGCTAAGCTGAGCGGCAGGGAATTTGAAGACATCCTCCATGAGGAGTTGGCTAGGATCAGTGAATCTGTTGGATCTGAGACCCCACAGAAGATCAGTGAAAATCACGTAGAACCTGAACCAACTCATACAGTAAGTGATATCCAAATGGTGGAGCCCAGCTTAGTCAGTGCCCCTGTTGAGGTGAGTCAGGCTTCCCACGAACCCAAGTCTGGTGTTGAAGTCAGAGACTTTTCCTCTCCAAGAAGAGAGAGAACCAGCACTTCCCACTTGTCTTCAGATCAACTCAGCACACCTGAAGTACAACGTGTTGTAGTTGAGCACATTGTCAAGAGTGGTGAAATTACATCACAGATTCATTCTTCTTGCAAATTGAAATCATTCTCTGGGCGATTTCCCCAACCAAACTTTGAAGTCGATTATGACACATGGCGCAACAGTGTGGAATTCTGTTTGAATGACCCGTCAATCCCTCATTCCCAAATGGTGAGGAAGATTGTTGAAAGCCTTTCATCCCCAGCTGCAAACATAGTCAAGTCTTTAGGTTCCAAAGCCTCACCAAGAGAATACTTGAACTTACTTGACTCTGCTTATGCTACTGTTGAGGATGGAGATGAGCTTTTCGCACGATTCTTGAACAACAATCAAAATGCTGGAGAGAAAGCCTCTGATTACCTGCAGCGACTACATACAGCATTAAACTGCGTGGTCAATAGAGGAGGAATTGCCTCCTGCGACTCTGACAAACAACTTCTCAAGCAATTCTGCCGTGGATGTTGGAATAGCAACCTGATTACCTGTCTTCAACTTGAACAGCGCCAAGGTGATCCGCCATCATTTGCAGAGCTTCTTCTCTTACTGCGAATTGAGGAAGATAAACAGGCTAACAAAGCCAACAGGATGAAGCAACACTTAGGATTTGCAAAGCCAAAGGCCGTGTCAAACATGCAAGCTGCATACATGTCCTGCACTGAGGATATTGGCATGGCAAAGGAATCTGAAGAAGCTTTCATAGCTGTAACCAATGACCTAAAGAAGCAGATTGCCCAACTCCAGGTTCAGGTAGCAAAACTCAATGCATTCAGTTCAGAGAAGCCTGTGAAAAAGAAAACAATAGAAAGTACAAGACAGAAACCTAAGACCAAAACTACTCCGTCAGAAAATCAACTTCAGCAAATCACTGCAACAGTGAGACCGAAGCCATGGTACTGCTTCAGATGCGGTGAGGATGGTCATATTGCACCCACCTGCAGTAACACGCCCAATCCCACCCTTGTGCAGGCCAAGAAAACAGAGCTCAGGGAGAAGCAGCGTGCTTGGGACAACCAGAATGGCTCATTCACTACTCCTCTTTTAAACTAGAACAGGCTTCTGTTGAGGGACAAATAGAAGCCAAGAAACCACCATGTCCCCCATCTACAGGCGAACAGAAGACTGTGATTCAAGCCCACAGAGTCACGCAGGAAAGAGAATTGCCAAAACGTCTGGTAGGCAGCAAGTGCACAGCTGATGTAAATGTGGGTGGGGTTGACTGTAGTTGTTTACTAGACACCGGGTCGCAGGTTACCACAGTGGCCAAATCCTTTTATCAAACCCATTTATCTGAGCGTCCTATTAAACCAATCAGTG
This sequence comes from Sebastes fasciatus, assembly GCF_043250625.1. Taxonomy (NCBI): domain Eukaryota; kingdom Metazoa; phylum Chordata; class Actinopteri; order Perciformes; family Sebastidae; genus Sebastes; species Sebastes fasciatus. The sequence goes on along the minus strand of NC_133802.1, from coordinate 28,620,535 downwards.
ATATACTTGAAGTAGAAGGAGCAAATGGGCAACCAGTCCCTTATCTCGGTTATGTAGAGGTCGACCTCAAGTTTCCCAAAGCCCTCCTTGATTCAGAGCCTGAAATTGCGACTTTGGCTTTAATCGTCCCTGATCTCCGGTCAAACAGTGGCGTCCCATTGTTAATCGGCACCAACACTTTGGACCCCCTATATGATCAGTGTTGTGATGAATCTTCACTTCCTCAAAACTCATCTTGCTATGGCTACAAACAGGTCCTTCGCACACTCAAACTGAGGAGAAAACAGGCCACAAGTGGAGAACTAGGCTTTGTGAAGCTCAGAGGGAGGAAACAAGAAGTCCTCCCAGCAAAACAGAAAGTGTTGCTTGAAGGCTATATGTGTGTCAACTCAGTTAACACAGAGAAATACGCGCTGGTAGAGCAACCATCCAGATCAACCTTGCCAGGCGGCGTGTTTGTCGACTGTTGCCTCATTTCTTTACCAGAGCATGGCTCTAACAGGCTGCCTGTCATCCTTAGAAATGAAACTGAACATGACATAATTCTGCCTACCAACTGTGTCATTGCAGAGCTAGTTGTTGCAGATACTGTCATTGAGAACCATCATCCAGTTGATGGGGATGGTCAGAAGACTGTTATTGACTGCTCTAGTCATCAAACAAGGCAAAATTGTCCTGGAAAGAAGTTTGACTTTGGCACTTCTCTTTCTGAGGAGTGGAAAGAAAGAGTCACTCAGAAGCTGAGTACCTTTTCTGATATCTTTGCCCAGCATGACCTTGATTTTGGTCATGCGACGAAAATCCAACACCACATCAAACTGAAAGATGAGACGCCGTTCAAACAGAGAAGTCGTCCAATTCATCCTCATGATTATGAAGCAGTCAAAAAGCACCTCCAAACCCTCCTTGATGCAGGCATAATCCGAGAATCAGAGTCACCATTCTCATCGCCAATAGTAGTGGTAAGAAAGAAAAATGGCGATGTACGCTTATGTGTTGACTACAGAAAACTTAACCTGCAAACGATAAAAGATGCTTATGCATTGCCAAACCTGGAGGAGTCATTTTCTGCTCTCGCTGGATCCAAGTGGTTCTCCGTGATGGATTTGAAAGCTGGATATTACCAAATTGAGATGAATGAAAGTGACAAGCCAAAAACCGCCTTTGTGTGCCCCTTTGGATTTTGGGAGTTCAACCAAATGCCCCAGGGAATCACTAATGCACCAAGCACGTTCCAACGGCTCATGGAGAAGTGCATGAATGACATCCATCTAAAGGAAGTCTTGGTTTTCCTTGATGATTTGATAGTGTTTTCAGACACTTTGGAAGAGCATGAGACTAGGCTCATTAACGTGCTCAACCGTTTTAGGGAATATGGCTTGAAGCTCTCACCCGATAAATGTAAGTTCTTCCAGACTTCAATCCGTTACTTGGGGCATATTGTGACCAGCGATGGAGTGAAGACTGATCCTGAAAAGGTTCAAGCCTTAAAAACCTGGCCGAGACCCCAGAACTTAAAGGAGCTCCAATCTTTCCTAGGCTTTTCCGGCTATTACCGGAGGTTCATGAAAGATTATTCAAAGACAGTCAAACCTTTGACTAATCTCACTGCTGGCTATCCACCTCGACGGAAGGGAGTACAAGTCACCCTTAGTGATGGTAAATACCTCAACCCAAAGGAACCCTTTGGTGACCGCTGGAGTGTTGAGTGTCAGCAAGCCTTTGAGGAGACAATACACAAACTGACATCGTCACCTGTCCTTGGTTACGCAGATCCAAAACTTCCTTATGTGCTCCACACTGATGCCAGCACAACAGGATTAGGAGCTGCTTTGTATCAGGAACAGAACGGAGAAAAACGTGTGATTGCTTATGCAAGTAGAGGACTCTCCCGCAGTGAAGCGAGATACCCAGCGCACAAACTTGAATTCTTGGCCCTTAAATGGGCAATCACAGAAAAGTTTCAGGACTATCTGTATGGGAACTCCTTCACTGTTGTCACAGACAACAATCCCTTGACATACCTACTCACCACTGCCAAACTTGATGCTGCGAGCTACCGTTGGTTAGCTGCGCTATCGACATTCACTTTTGACATCAAGTATCGAGCTGGTAGGCAGAACATGGATGCGGATGGTCTGTCAAGGAGACCCCATGGTGCATTGGAAAATGATGCCATATCACAAGAGGAGAGCCAAAGGATTGAGCGATTCACTTCCCACCTATTGGCATCTAGAGACGAGGTTGAACTGGTGGCTCCAGACATTGTCAAAGCTGCCTGTCAAAGACATACTGTGAGGCAAGTTCAAGAGCTCTCACCTTTCCTCGGCTATGTTGAATCACTTGCCATTCATGGAGATGCAATACCTGCTGTATTTGAAGAGGATGAGTCACAGGATGGAGTCTTAACTGTGCCTAAATACAGTGAATCTGACCTCATGAAACTGCAAAGAGAGGATCCTGCCATCAGCAAGGTTATCAGCTTGATGGAACGTGGCAGCGATTTACCTGCAGATCACTCAGCAGATTCTCCTGAAATACGGTTAATCCTGAGGGAGTGGAAACGGCTTCAAACGAAGTCAGGCCTTGTTTATCGGACACGGGAATGTGAGGGGGAAACCCTATATCAGCTAGTACTCCCAGAAGTCCTGCGGCCTACCATACTCAGGAACCTCCATGATGACATGGGACACTTGGGGATCGAACGTACTCTTGAACTAATCCGATCACGATTCTACTGGCCGAAGATGGCTGCAGATGTAGAGAGAAAAGTGAAAACATGTGAACGATGTGTTCGAAGGAAGACCCAGCCAGACAAAGCTGCTCCACTAGTGAACATCCAGACCACCAGACCAATGGAGTTGGTCTGTATGGATTTCCTTTCACTAGAGCCAGACAGCCGGAACACCAAAGATATTCTCGTCATTACGGATCATTTCACCAAATATGCCGTAGCTATTCCTACCAGAGACCAGAAGGCCAGCACCGTTGCTAAAAGCTTATGGGAACACTTCCTGGTCCACTATGGGTTTCCTGAACGCCTTCACAGTGACCAGGGTAGAGACTTTGAGTCTCATACCATCAAAGAGCTATGTGCATTGGCAGGCATCCGTAAGGTGAGAACAAGCCCTTACCATCCCAGGGGTAACCCTGTTGAGCGGTACAATCGAACACTCCTCAGTATGTTAGGCACTCTAAAACACAAAGAAAAGACACAGTGGCGAGACTACGTCAAACCTCTCACTCATGCTTATAATTGCACAAGGAATGATGTTACCGGTTTCTCACCATATGAATTAATGTTTGGAAGACAACCAAGGCTACCCATAGACATAGCCTTTGGATTGCCAATCAAAGGGAAAGAGTCCACCTCACATTCTCAGTATGTGAGGAATCTGAAATCTCACCTGGAAGAAAGTTATCAGATTGCCATCGAAAACTCGCGCAAAGTTGCAGAGAAAAACAAAAAGCGATTTGACAGAGTTGTAAGAGAATCTGTACTAGATGTCGGGGATCGAGTACTGGTGCGTAATCTCCGTCTTCGGAACAAACATAAACTGGCAGATCGTTGGGAGTCCATGATCTATGTGGTTACCAAGCGGATGGGAGATATGCCTGTTTACTCTGTGAAACCTGAAAAGGAAGCCGGACCACCTCGGACATTACACAGAGACCTTTTACTTCCTTGTGGATTTCTTCCCGAAGCTGACGGAGAGGAACAAAGGATACAAAACAGACCAAAGAGACCTAGAACAAGGCAGCAAAGTGCCACCCAACAAGGTGAAGAACCCTTTGCTTCAGACGACGACAACTATGAAAGCTGGTATGTAACTGCTACTTTACCAGATGTCACAGACAGAAGGGTTGTCAAAGAGTATCATATACCAAAACACAATCCGGCACCTGTATCAAGCAAGCGTAGTGAAAGCGCTGCAGAACATCACCCATCCTGTGTCGATGTGGGTTCAGTTCCAGGAGCCTTAAGACCAAATGAAGTCCCTCAGTCTGAAAGAAAGATGTGCCTGGATGCACATGACTCATCTGTGAGAGTGGCTGAAGGGGATACTTTGTCTGATACATCATCTATAAGAAGAGCAGTTGAACCCTTCAAGACACTAACACCTGATGAAACAGAAGACTCACCTGAAATGGATTCTCAAAACGTACCTGAGATGGATTCTCAAAACGTACCTGAAATGGAAACTCAAAACTTACCTGGAGACCTGTCTGATGCTTCTTCGGTCTGTGCCGATCCGGAACCTGAGGAGAGAAGTCCTATGGAGCAAGAGGCCGAAGAGTCATCCTTCAGCGAACACGGTATAGAGGAGACAACTGATCATACAGAAACAGAGACAGCAAGTCAAGAGAAGACAGAGGGACAAACAGAAGCGAACATTCCTGTCAGGAGGTCACTCAGACAACGTGAGCCATCCCGTTGGTTGCATTATCCTGAGTTAGGGAATCCTCTAGTTTCTGTTGTTACTTCCTTGTTTCAAGGATTAAATACCGCCCTTGTTAATTCTCTTAATGATCGTTACAATGGCGACTGGCTAACAGACATTCCCTTTGAGCCAGTTACCCAGCAGCCTTTTAAGCATGCCACGGGACGTGCACACATTTAAGGGGGGAGGGTGTAACCCTCTGGGAAAACCAGTTGTTTCTAAAACATTTAGAGATATTTCCCTCACTGAGAATTCCTTTTATTTAATAAATAACCACATTCCTTATTTTATTCTGAAATTCATTTATCACTGTTTATTTTATTTCCGTTTTTGCTCAGAGTTCTAACTTTGCATCAGGATGTGTTCTACCGGTCAAAAAACTTGACAACAAATAAGCCTATTGGTTCAAAGTCAAATAACTGTTGCTATTGGTGTAAAACATTCCAAGTCCCGCCTCCTCACTCAGGTTAGAGACGCAGTGGAGTGGAAAAAACGGAGATTGATGAGAGAGCAGCGGAGAAGCTAGATTTACAGAGTGATATTATTACTACTTATACTTCATATACTACTGAACAGAGAGAAGTAAAACTATATATGAACCAGTAAGAGCACCGTCACCTATTGAAGCGACCTGAGAACATTTGAGAGCATCGTTTATTCTTTTATTTTCTCGGTGAGTTCCAAACATTAAAGCAGCCGCCGCACATGGCAACACGAGTCAAATGCACTGTGAGCTAGCATAGCGAAATGTTTTGCCACTGAGTTGTATTCTAAAATTATATTTTGTATTTCTTTGGTGATAGAGGCAGAAAGAAATATGTATGTGTAATATGTGTGTTTTATTTACATTGTGTGGACAGAGATAGGGATTATTTAGCTGAATTTCATGGGTTATGAGATTAGCTTGATTCTGTTCATCCCTGTGCTGCTTGTGTGCATCAACGCAAGGTGTCAGTGTTGTGACAGGGAAAGTATTCACATTGCCTTACTCACAATATTCACATATAGTGAGTATTTAATGTTTAAACTGTAGGTTGTTTGCATAATAATCTACAACTCAAATGGGTTCACAATTATTAAAGTCATTTAATAGTGTTGTTTACATTTTACTATTGAGTGGTTTATAATAATAGTGAGGTTGACATATTTCATATGTTAATATTATGATGCAAGTTAATATTGTGATACAACAGTTATCCTACATTCATGGGTTAAGCATTGAAAAGTTGTATTATATGTTGATATTGATCAAATTAAACTGTACAGTTAAGAGCTTGGATAGATTTGCATATATTGCTATATAAGCCGTGTTATTTTACACAGGCTAGGTTTTCTGGATACCCTTGAACTCCGGATTTGTATTGGAATCTCTCCCTGACGAGGGGGATGGCGAGCTACCCGTGCTGAGCACCTGGATTGAGGAGCGCTTTCAACTTTCATCTACCTTGCTGTCAGTGTGGTAGGACTGTGGGGAAGGACCTCAAAAGACAATTGGATTTCAACATTTTATTTTGGGGATTACTTTTATTTTTAGGGTGCACCCAGTTCAATATACATGTCAAACTGAACAAAACTGAATGCCGGCAGTAATTGTGAATTTATTCTGTGTCAATACAATAATTTTCCTTTAAACTTAATTCTGTGTTCTGCTTACTCATTGTGGTGTCCGATTCCTGTTCATTATTCCTCTCTACGAATCTAGGTTATACTAGTCCAGTGTATACTTATTCATCAGGTGGGTTACAAATACATCAAGTCAATATTAACAGTAGCGATGACAAGCGCAGTGCTGTCAAGCTAAAATCACAACAAAACAAACAAATGAGGACAGAGACACATAAACAAGTCAAAAGTTCCGAACACAGTCAATAAAAGCAATTAGTAAAGTGGAGCAGTTATTCTGACAGATTAACAAAAGCCTGTCTGAATAAAAAAGTTTTCAGCTGCTTCATAAAAATGTCACAGGAGTCTAGAGATCGCAGCGATAGTTGGACGGCATTCCATAAATTGGGTGCGACGGCTTGAAAGGCACGGTCACCTCTGGTTTTATAGTGGGTTTGGGGGACTGCCAGTAGTTTTTGGTCAGAAGACCTAAGAGCCAGATTTGGTGTGTAAGGGAGGAGGAGGTCAGTAATATACTGGGGTGTTTGACCATGCAAGGCTCTAAAGGTTAGCACCAGTATTTTAAAATGGATGCAACATTTAATGGGAAGCCAGTGCAGAGAGGATGAAATAGGGGTGATATGTGATCTCTTGTTATTTCTAGTTAAAAGCCGAGCAGCTGCATTATGGACTAAATAAAAATAATAATAACTAGAATGGCACTCGGAGAGCGCAGACCACCGCCAAGGTGCCTGACTTTAAAAACAGATCACAGCTCACAGCCGGCGGTAACGTGAGGTGGTCGGCTTGTTATTAACACGGTGTGTTTCGTGTAACGTATCGGCGGATGCCTCTCTCATTCATCAGCCTTGTTATATGCCCGGTTCTGCTCCAGGTTTCTTCCCAGTAATCGGGGAGTTTTTCCTGGCCACAGTGCGCTTGGTGGATCCTGTTGGGTCTCAAAACTATGGTGTACGGTCATAGACCTGCTCTACATATAAAGCGTCTTGAGATAACTTCTGTTGTGATTTGACGCTATACAAAAATAAATTGATTTGATTTGATTTGATTTATGTCTGTATAACGTTACACTACGTTGTCTCTCATCCCGTCATCTACCGCTTTTTTCTTTCTCACCGCAGACGGACAGCAGCTCCAGCATCTCGTCATCAACGCATCAACTTGTCATCAGTTACCTTGCGCATTTGTTATACTCTGTGGTCTTAATGCTCAGTTTGATCGGAATCCTTATAAAAATTCCTGAATCCACTGTGCCAAACCCCACCCCTATAAAAAATTTCATTCATATCCATTGCAAACTTTTGGAGTAATCCTGCTAACAGACAGACAGACAGACAGACAGAGAGACAAACCAACGCCGGTGAAAAAATAACCTCCTTCAAGGCCTTTGTTAATAATTGAAATTGAAATTGAAATAATTCACATTCTTCCCACAATTTCATTCTTTCCTCACTAAATATGGTGAACACACTAAATATATCAGGTTAAAAGACTTTCAGTAGAAACTCACCATCTGAAACTCTGACCTCAAAGTCAGTGTATGACTCTGGAACCAAAGTTTTGCCCGAACCACACCTGTACCGTCCTGCGTCAGACTTGGTCAGATGTCTGATGGTCACAGACAGATATCCTCCTCCTGAAGATCTGTTTGTGTATTCAGTGCTGAATCTGCCACTCTGAGCTCTGACATCATATGTTTTAATAAGAATATCTTCTGCTTTACATTCGTTCTTACAGAAGAACTTCCTGCTTCCATACAAAGACAAGGAGCATGTAATTGAACCATTTCCTCCTTCAGCTCCTATGAAAATGTTGACTTTTGCGCTGACAAGCCGAGTGTTTCCACCACACAGTGCTGTTGAAAATAAGAACAGAGAACACTGATGGTCAGTTCTTTCTGTTATGAGGACTTTCTTATTTCTTTGGTTGTTTTGCCTGACCTGACTCTCGGACGCCCCTGCTCACTTCAGCAGGCCATGTTCTCTCCTCTATAAGGCCTAGGCCACACCGTCTATCTTTACCTGTGTGTGACGGCTCATGGTGCAGACTCCGTCCTTTCCACGCTTCCCATTCATTGCCATGCAATGCATTCTGGCAGCGTGGCGAGAGACGGAGGGTCATGTTGGCCACTCATCTTTTGCATAAAGTTGAGGTCTAGTTTACTTTATGCTAATCAGGGGCGTACAGCGCTACTCTCCGCCTCTGGAAACTCCCTAGAAACTTTTAAACTAACTGTTGTTGATCTAAAACACAGACAGATTTAGCAACTGCATGACTTATTTCTAAAATGTTTTCAGAAACACATTTTGGTGAACTATTTTTGTGATATAAGAGAAGAAAGTTTCCAAACGAGTCGCCATGTTGGTTCTGGTTTGAAAGTTGGGAGCTGCAGCCCACGAGGGAAAGTGTTCGTCCAATCAGGTGCCGAGTGCCTTGTGTCTAGTGGCAGCCCATCAAGCGTCCAATGCTGGGAAGCGAGGCGATCCCTCGTGATAAAAAAAACGTTCCTGTGGACAAGTACCATCACTGAACTGCTGCAGCTCGCACGCGTGTGGCGTCCACACAGACAGCGTTGCTTGAGTTTGTCTCTGATAATGGCACAATATTTATTTTAGACAGAAAAGGTTAAGAATTTGAAACAGAAAACGTTACATCCAAGATGGCGCTAACTACGGCTGCCTCGGCGAGTTGGTGCGCTCTGTTTTTCTTGTTTTTTTGTGTTTCTTTAGTTTTTGGTGAAAGTTCACGGATTGTCTTCTCTAGAGAAGACATCCTTAACCTCAGGGAATCCACCCCAGCAGATCTTTTCCCCAACTTTCTGGCACCTTCAGCAGTTTTAATGCACGTTTTGCTGGGAGCTGTGGCCCTCGGCCGAGCGGCGAAGCGCCGGAGAGGAAAGCGCTCCGGAGCGCTGAATCACTTCAGACAGAGAGGACTAAAAACTCCTCTGCCTGCGATATTCCTCTCCAACGTGCGCTCACTGTGCAACAAAGTGGACGAGTTGCTGCTGATGGTCAGTACCAACAGAGACTTTTCCCTCTCTTCTGTCTTGTGTTTTACTGAGTCGTGGTTGTGTGGAACTATACCGGACTCTGCGCTGCAGCTTCCCGGCTTCCAGCTGTTCCGAGCCGACCGCGACCCGGAGTTATCACACAAGTCAAAAGGAGGGGGAATATGTTTCTATATTAACGACGGCTGGTGCAAGGACGTGACAGTGCTTCAGCGGACATGTTCTCCGGATCTGGAATCATTTATTATCAACTCTAAACCATTTTATTCCCCCCGTGAATTCTCCTCCTTCATTCTGGTCGGTGTTTACATCCCGCCTCAGGCTCATGTGGAGCTCGCGCAGCGGCTGCTTGCCGACCAGATACGGGAGGTGGAGAGAAAAAACCCGGACTCTCTTGTTATCGTTCTTGGGGACTTAAACAAAGGGAACTTATCACAGGAACTCCCAAAATATAAACAGTTTGTTAAATGTCCGACCAGAGAGGAGAACACGCTGGACAAGTGCTACTGTAACATCAGTAAGGCATATCACGCCGTTCCCCGCGCTGCGCTGGGAAACTCCGACCACGTCTTGGTCCACCTCATCCCCTCTTACAGGCAGAGGGTCAAACTGGCTAGACCGGTTGTGAGGACGACCAAGAGGTGGAGCAGCGAGGCGGTGGAGGATCTGCATGAGTGCCTGGACTGCACGGACTGGGAGATGTTTAGGACCGCCACTGACAGTCTGGACGAATATGCAGAGGCTGTGACGTCGTATATCAGCTTCTGTGAGGACAGCTGTATACTGACGCGCACCAGGGTTCACTATAACAACGAGAAGCCCTGGTTCACAGCCAAACTCAAACAGCTTCGTTTGGTTAAGGAAGAGGCATTTAGGAGTGGTGACAGGGAGGGCTTTAAAGAGGCTAAATACGCGTTTGGCAAGGCGGTGAGGGAGGCCAAACTACAAGAGCAGTTCTCAGCCAATGATTCTGCCTCAGTCTGGAAAGGGCTGAGACAGATCACAAACTATAAGCCCAAACCGTCCCACTCCACGAATGACCTCCGACTGGTAAATGAGCTGAATGAGTTTTACTGCAGATTTGACAGACGAAGTGACGGTCCTGGCTGCATCTCCTCTCCCCCCAGCCATCAGCCATCAGCAGCTAACACCAGCACCCCCCAGCTTTCTCCACAAGCACCCAGCCTGTGCACACCCCTCCCCCCCTTCACACCTCTGTCCATCCAGGAGGGGGAAGTCAACAGGCTCTTCAAAGGACAAAACCCCCGCAAAGCAGCTGGCCCAGACTCTGTCTCACCTGCAACCCTGAAACACTGTGCAGACCAGTTGTCTCCAGTGTTTACAGGGATTTTCAACACCTCCCTGGAAAACTGCAGGGTGCCGTCCTGCTTCAAAGCCTCCACCATCATCTCGGTCCCCAAGAAGCCAAGGATCACAGGTCTTCAGGACTACAGACCCGTCGCTCTGACCTCTGTGATAATGAAGACCTTTGAACGCCTTGTGCTCCAACACCTAAAGACAATAACCAACCCCCTGCTGGACCCACTGCAGTTCGCCTACAGACCTAACAGATCTGTAGACGACGCAGTATATTTAGCCCTTCATTACATTCTCCAGCACCTGGACTCCCCTGGCTCCTATGCCAGGATCCTGTTTGTGGACTTCAGTTCCGCATTCAACACCATCAGCCCAGCTCTGCTACAGGACAAGCTTTCCCTGCTGAGCGTGCCTGACTCCACCTGCAGGTGGATCACTGACTTTCTAACTGACAGGAGTCAGCACGTAAGGCTGGGGAAGCAAGTCTCCGACACCCAGACCATCAGCACCGGTGCCCCCCAAGGCTGCGTTCTCTCCCCACTGCTCTTCTCCCTGTACACCAACGGCTGCACCTCCAGACACCAATCTGTCAAGCTCCTTAAGTTTGCAGACGACACCACCCTCATCGGCCTCATCTCCGAGGATGACGAGTCTGCCTACAGATGGGAGGTTGACCATCTGGCATCCTGGTGCAGCCAGAACCACATGGAGCTTAACGCTCTGAAGACAGTGGAGATGGCAGTGGACTTCAGGAGGAACTCAGCCCCGCTCCCCCCCCTCATCCTGCGCGGCTCCCCAGTCAACACGGTGGAGTCGTTCCGTTTCCTGGGCACGACCATCGCCCAGGACCTCAAGTGGGAGCTAAACATTAGCTCCCTCACCAGTAAGGCCCAGCAGAGGATGTACTTCCTGCGGCAGTTGAAGAAATTCAACCTGCCACAGACCATGATGGTGCACTTTTACTCGGCCATCATCGAGTCCATCCTCACCTCCTCCATCACCGTCAGGTTCGCCGCTGCCACCGCCAGAGACAAGGCCAGGCTGCAGCGGGTCATTCGTGCTGCAGAGAAGGCGATCGGCTGCAACCTTCCCTCCCTCCAGGAGCTGTACACCTCCAGGACCTTAAGGAGGGTAGGGAAGATTGTGGCCGACCCCTCCCATCCTGGACACCATCTATTTCAGACTCTGCCATCTGGCAGGAGGTTAAGGTCCATCAGGACCAAAACCTCACGCCACAAAAACAGTTTCTTCCCCATGGCAGTGGGGCTCTCCAACAGCCCATCCGCCCCCCTGTGACTGTCTCTCCCTCACACACTCACTACTGCCCCCTCCCCCTGCCGACACTGACTCTCCCCCCTCTCTCAATATTTGCACTATCTTTATATCATGTTTATAGCGTATTTGTAATTTGTAAATTGTACATTTTTATTATTTTATTCTAACGTTTTTATCTATTCTTTTGTTATTATACAGTTTGTCTTGCACCAACAATGCCAAAGAAAATTCCTAGTGTATACCTCTTACACCTGGCAATAAACACCATTCTGATTCTGATTCTGATTCTAAAGGGTTGAAAAAAAATGTCACGTGTCTGACATATTCTACAGATATAGACATTGAAACTGTGAACTGTGTAATGTTGCTGGTATGATGACAATACGACTATCAACAGATCATTTTCAATGTCTATTTTTGCTGAGAACTGGGCACGTCACACGGATAAAATAGGCAACACGCTGAACACCTCCCATCCCTGAACCATCCATTAGATGCACTCAGACTCTCTTGCCAGCAGTAAATCACTGTACCCTACCAGTCAGCTTGCATTGTCTGCGTATGGGTCCTATCCCTGTTACGCTGCACACACCAGTCGTGACACACATTTGATTTCAATGCAATGCTAGAATAGATTGTGGAAACGCTGCAGCAGAAACTAGTAACAGAATATATCAGAGAACAGGATAACGCTAATTCGTTTTCCACTAATTTCTTTAACGCATTAACTTGCAATCTTTAGGTTGAAGGATTTATAGCTAGAGTGACGATACTGGTATCGTATGAAACTAGTAAACCTAAGGAATCCATTGGTACCAACCATGTCATACTGGCTTGTCGAGAAGGAGGTTAAATAACGCTCCAAATGTACGCTAAATTTTGGAGAGGAAAAATTGGCATGGACATTTTCAAAGGGGTCCCTTGACCTCTGACCTCAAGATACGTGAATGAAAATGGGTTCTATGGGTACCCACGAGTCTCCCCTTTACAGACATGCCCACTTTATGATAATCACATGCAGTTTGGGGCAAGTCATAGTCAAGTCAGCACACTGACACACTGACAGCTGTTGTTGCCTGTTGGGCTGCAGTTTGCCATGTTATGATTTTAGCATATTTTTCATGCTAAATGCAGTACCTGTGAGGGTTTCTGGACAATATTTGTCATCGTTTTGTGTTGTTAATTGATTTCCAGTTATACATATATGCATACATTTGCATAAAGCAGCATATTTGCCCACTCCCATGTTGATAAGAGTATTAAATACTTGACAAATCTCCCTTTACAGCAAATTTTGAACAGATAAAAAACCTGTGACTAATTTGCAATTAATTGCGATTAACAATGGACAATTATGCGATTAATCACAATTACATATTTTAATCGATTAAAAGCCCTAAACAGGACATCTGAATAAAGATACAGTAAGTGAAAAACATTGAACATTTGGACCAGGGGTCCCCAACCTTTTTTCCTCTGAGAGCTAATTTAACAAAATGAAAGAGGCTGTGAGCTGCTCATAGCACCAGGTTGAACATCGCCAATAGCAGAGATAATTCCTGTCTTACTTTTATTTTCCTTTAACATCCTTTAACATTTTCAGATCAGTCCTCACCTGAGAAGAAGCAGAAGGACAGAACATGGTGGATATTCATTCTGAATTTGATCCTGATGGAGAAAAATCACTAATCTGCAGGAGAACTGCCTCTATCACTTCACTCCTTCCACTATCTGTCTGTCAGTCAGTCAGGAAGCTGCTTTTAATTTAACATTTCCTTCCTCTATCTCTATTTCTGTTTGCTGTTTTAGCTGCACCCACAATCTGATGATGATCATGATGATGATGATGATGATGAAGTTGAAGGGGGCTACAAGTGTTATATGAATTTCTTTAGATCATTGGTTTCGTGATAAAGCGGCTCTGAAGCTCATTTGACACAGTAACTGCAATAAAATGCTGTAACACATCTGACTGAAAATACTGTTGAATCATGAATTTAAAAGAAATGAAGGAAGCAAAGAGAAAGTTCAGTGAAAAACTTTGTCCCGTTAAAAATTAAAGAAAAGAAGAATAGTGTCGTCAGTAAGAGACTACTTATAGTACAACATAAATTAAGACACTTACTGAAAAACGGAGGTCTGTTCCTCTTTATGATAAACTTTGCTCCTGTTCAAACTTTGACAATCCATACACAACTTCTGTGGCTACAAACTTCTCTATTTTTTAGATGCATCAGACATACCTAAAATTAACATCATCATTACTGCAAACTGAATGTAGTCAACCGAGTCTGTCCCACTCAATAAAAAGTAGAATAACAGGGCTATTTGTACATTAAGAAACCCATGACAGGAACACTTGCATTCAAGATGTATAAAGAATTATTATACATACGCAGAATTAATCTGCCTCAAAAGTACATGGGCTGACATTTGTTACCTTATTGCTTTTGTATGACCTTGGGAGCCTGAATTAGCAATGAACTGTTTAGCAGTTTTGAACCAAACAAAACAGACCTCCTCCTCTCAGTGACTTTATTGCATCATCGTCTCTTTGCAGTTGTTTTGCGTCTCCTTGTGGTGTTTCTTTGTCTCTTTCTGGTTACCAAAGAAGAAGAAGAAGAAGAAGAAGAAAAAGAAGAAGAAGAAGAAGAAGAAGAGGAAGAAGAAGAGTTTAAGGCCCATTTCCAATCCGGCCCCTACACCCTCCCACACAGCGGCCACTTCGGGACGAACTTCCCTCTCTGTTATACATAGAAACTGCTATAAAGAAATAACAGACCGTAGAACGCCGTGATTAACCAATCAGAATTGAGTATTCAACAACGCCGTGATAAATATGTATACAACAATTTACAATCTAATGAACATGTCTACCATTTTCTAGACTAGACGAGGGTATCTTTGATCGTAAATACAAGCTGTTTACTTTAAGTTGATAACGTCTGTATGACAATAAAGTAGAATAAATTAAATGTCTCTTAGTTTGAGCAGTTTATAGTAAATGTTTGTACCGGTAGTCACACGGAACTGACATTAGAGTGTTCCAACACAAAACGGCATTAAGTCCTTCTCTTAAATCCATGGTCAAGACAAGTTTAAAAGACAATATCAGGACTAAATGATGGAAATATTACATTGGAGAATCTACTAGGAAAGACATCTAGGAAAGTACACAAACTTCTAATTAATTACTTAAGAGCAACAGGAATAATAGAGATAATAGAGATAATTTATTAATTTATTATCATTATTATTATCATTATTATTATTGTTATTATTTTCCTGCCAATCTACTGCTCCACTCTCGCTGTGGTGTTTTCTGTCTTTAATGTAAGAGTGCAGTAACATCTTTCACCACCCAGATGAACTGACATTTACCAGCCATTATAATCCAGAGGGGCACTGTTTCACTAATGTAGCCCAGTTAAAATTATGCATACATAAATAGTTGTCTGTGATAAATAAATAAATAAATAAATAAGGTTTGTTAAAAAAGCATGGTTAAAATACATATTTTTCATTGTGTGTTAAAGGGACTGTTTGTAACTTCTTACACGTATAAATCACCCTGGTCGGTGTCCCATGCGCGCTTGTGTGTGGCTAGGCTGTTCAGACTCAGACTCCAACACAAACTACACTAAAGCACCAAAACCGCAAAGTTATATCTAGTGAAGCCCGTCTTGCAAAACAGTGTTGGCCGCGGTCGTAGTCCGCGGGGGAGTCCGTAGCCTCGGTCTCCAGGGTCGGAGTCTCTGCTGTACTCTGCTCCTCTGCCTGCCTGCCTTCACTCAGCTCGCTCCACTCTCACGTGCATGCGCGCACACTACAAACTGCAGAAGAGTTAGTTTAGCTCTGAGAATATCTAGTGAATGAACAGTGGACGTTTGTGCAGAAATAAATGCTGCAGCTACTCCAGACCAACAGAGGTTTCCCGTGTCTTGTGAAGTGACGGAGCTTCGCAGCGAGAAACGTTATCGTCTCCGACCGGGTGCTTGTGTCTCCCGTGTTCCCTCCGGCCGCGGTCGGGAGGATGAAGCAGGAAAAGCCAACACTAGGATCAGCAGTGATTCATGGAGAGACCTTCGTCTGGTCAGCTAACATTACTGCCAAGCAGTGAAATATAGAGTGATATTGTGGTTTTAGCTGACGTGTGTCGCCTCACTGTGTTGAGCGATGCTCGCTCATGTCTATGTAGCGAGCACAAGCGCGAACCCGACGCGTGTGTGTGCATGCAGAGAGAGTGCATGAGAGAGAGAGAGAGAGAGAGAGGGAGGGAGGGAGAGAGAGAGAGAGAGGAAGAAGAGCGGGAAAGGAGTTAACGAGGTGATTTGCCCGTTTTGAGGTGGAATTCAGAAGTTTGCAGAGAAAGTTTGTATTAAACATGTCTGAGTTTGTCAACTAGAGAATCTTGGAGTGAAGTGACCGCTAAGTTTTTGGTCCCTACGATCACAAGCAGCGAACCAGGCCTGCAACGATTTGATTTGATATTGTGCCGGCTTACTGTAGTATGTGAATATTGGTGTGTGCACAGTGTGTGTTTGATCACTAAGATAAGTTACGGGAAAATCTACTGTGGCTGTGGTTTGAATACACAGTGTGATGGATGTTAAGTAGAAACACTTGTTTAAGAAACAAAAGTGAAAACCACACTTAAGCTTTAGGTTAATATTGTTTTATTTATTTTTTTATGACAATTAAAGTAAGAAATTACTTCTTTCTATTATAAAACGGTTTCTGGGTGTGTTTATTATTTCAGAGGTTAAAGGGTATATAGCCTAAATAGACTGTGGTGCTTATACATTGTGCTAAAGGGTTAGTACGCTCAATTATTTCTATAGTGAGTAAATCAGAGTTACCCTACAGAAGTTAATAGGGGGAAATAACTCAGAGCCCCATCTACATACATAGAGGGTAGACGGGCTACACTCATTTGAACAAACTCAATCAAATATTTGGAAAAATCAAAAACATAATACAAATTAAGTATGACAAATAAAATGATTTCATAATTCAAGCAAAATAACAATGAGAAATAATGTTGAAAATCTGCTTCTCTTGACTTTCATTACAAAATGCAACTTGGTCTGACTTATTGAACAACTGGACTCATTTCCTGATCTATTGCTCAGAGTTTAGAGGACGAATAAGACAGAAGACAGATGGGACATGTCAGAATAATCGAGGTGATTTACACCCTCAGAGAAATGGTCAGCTCTGTATCATCAGCATCATCAGAAGTGATACAAATATATTAACAGTTATTACACGGCTGTGTTGAATACTCAATTCTGATTGGTCAATCACAGCGTTCTGGGGTCTGTAATTTCTGTATAACAGACCGTTGCTATGTATAACAGACTGTTGCTATGTATAACAGAACGTTGCTATGAGCGCATTTCTGATGTCAGACTCTGCCGCACCGTTTTTGTGTCAAAATATTGATTGCTTCATTGAGTAGCCGTGTATTAAGCGGGATAATGTACAGCCAGCAGGTCATTGTTGTGAGAGAATCCCCTTCAGGGCTTCGCATCGGGGTGCAGCAACAATGACCAGCTCGCTGTAAATTATCCCTTACATAATATCTGCCAACAGTAAAGGAACAAAATGGAACCTTGCAGAACATTATAAGCTGCACAAAATCCAGATTTAAACATTAACATTTGTTTGCTGTCTTAAAGTGTGGAGTAGGTTTGGTCCTGATCTGTGCTGGCTGGATGGAGGGTCTGGTAGATGGACTCTTCACATGTGGAGACTGGAGCCAAGTTCTCATAGGTGACAGATGCAGGAGAGTAACAGGAGCTCAGCGGTGCTGCAGCACAGTTGGTATGAGAAAAATAAAGCGTTTTTTGAACATTAAAGCTTGTAAATTAATCATGTGCAGCACAAAACAACATCCAGACACAGAGCCAGGTTCACTGGATGGCCAACATGTTGAAACTGTGGAAAACTTTAAATACCTCTCTTCAGCCAGACGCTATAGAGTCCCTCTGGCAATTAAAAATGTGTTTAAAAAGTCCTTCATCCCATCTAGTGCCATCAATATTCTTACCTCAACAAAGTGACTGAGCAGATCTGAGCCACAGGCACTGACATGAACTGTTTTAATGTGTAACATGACCTGTCTCTGTATCTGTTTTGTACTAACTGCTGTCTGCTTTATAATGTTGTTCCTTGTGTTCGGTGAGCCGAAGACAAATTTCCACCCTGGTGGACAATAAATGAAATAAAATTTGTCTGAATTGCAAAAATAAAAAGGGTAATTAAACACCATACAGCAATCAAAGAAAAGTCACCTCCATGTGTATGTCGTCTGCATTTCCTCCGGAGTTCACACCAAAGTTCCTCCTTGTCTTCCATTTGTAGAGGAGCAGCAGAAGAACAGCCAGCAGCACAAAAACACAAGTCACACCGACAACCAGAGGCAGGAAGTAACCTGGGTGAGGGACATGTGAGCAGGGTTAGTATAGTAAACTAAAACCAAAATGAAAATAAGCAGTGATATAGTCGTAAAACTGCTACTAAATAAAAAAGATATCCTTTAAAGGTGCTATTGATAAACTTGATAACATTCAGCCACTAGATATCACAGTCTCCCTCCCTCGTTCCATTGCATTCACTTCATTGTTGCCAAGCATTTACCATCAAACTCAACCATTTATTTGTTTCTTTACCGGCAGGAGGACAAACAGCCTATGAACTGTACCTTTAACCTGGTCGGTGGTTTCAGGGGAAGCTGATGGTGTGAAACTTCCTGAACTGGAGCTTTGACTCTGAGTTGTTGTTGGTGTTGGTGTGTAGGCTGATGGGACTGATGCTGAAAAGGATCAGAGAGTCCAGTTTGGGTTTGAAGTGGTTGGAGCAGCGATCAATGAAAACACAATGAAACAATCAGACACTGAATCAAAACTGATACACAGAAATCCTGATGATAACAATTAGATGCTGTTGATAGATAGACAGATAAATAAATCCTTAGATAATCCCTAATATATATATAAATAAGACCCAGTGGCTTAGAGGTTAAGGTGCGCCTCCACCTGGTTCTTTTGGCCAAACACCCAAACCAGCAGTCTTTTCTTTTGCACAAATCATAAAATCAAATAACCGAGTTTCTAAGTTTCAAAACAAATATATTTAGTTTTTTTCATCCTAAAAAAAACAAAAGAAATAACTGGTCATATTTTAATTTCCAAGCATTTACCATCAAACTCAGCCATTTATCCGTTTTTTGCAGACTAACTGATGACCCAGTGATACCACATGATACCATCGTTGTTTTACTATTGGCTCACCAGCCTTGTTAGAAGTGGGAACCAGACGGTGGAAGCATAGCTCTGCTGCTGGGTGCTGATGTTGTAATGGAACAAACTTTCACTTCTTATCAATATAGGCTCTTTGATTCAGGTTTTAAAATCTTCATGAAGAGGTAACTGTATTCATAACAATTGTTAAACCTCAAGGATACACACAGTGTGTTTTAGTGAGTAGCACTGAATGTAAACAGAAACTTCCTTTACAAGAAAACTCCACATGGCACCTTTAATAAAAATTAGAAAATCTTCATGTTATGATAAAATGTCAAAGACGTTGGTCTAGATGTTTCTTGACTTGTCATGTTTTCATATCACATGTAAGATAATGTCTTGTATAATGTGTCGTATCTTTAATTAAACCTGAGTTTCACTGTAAAACTTTAATCTTCTACGTACTGACCTGTCTTATTTGCTGAAACAGAAGGTGGATATTTTTATTATTCTTATCGGACAGTGTTGTTATGCTTAATTTGACATTTTTAAGAACATTTGTTTTGTTGAAGATGAAGTTGAGGCACTGACCGGCAGGAGGACAAACAGTCTATGAACTGTACCTGTAAGCTGGATGGTGGTTTCAGGGGAAACTGATGGTGTGAAACTACCTGAACTGGAGCTTTGACTCTGAGTTGTTGTTGGTGTTGGTGTGGAGGCTGATGGGACTGATGCTGAAAAGGATCAGAGAGTCCAGTTTGGGTTTGAAGTGGTTGGAGCAGCGATCAATGAAAACACAATGAAACAATCAGACCCTGAATCAATACTGATACACAGAAATCCTGATGATAAAAAAAACAAAAAGAAACAACTGGTCATATTTTAATTTCTGCTGCTGTAATTGCTGTGTTATTTAAAAAGGGTTTTTTTTGCAGAAAAAAAGACAGAAAAGATGTTTCACATTATCCATTTTGGGGGGATTTTAAATGACAATAAATCTGCTTTTCATTATCAGTTTGTGTACTGAACTGAAGGTACTGTATGTGGATTATGAAGAAACATTTCAATAAAACAAACTCACCATATGTGACAATGACGAAACGATCCCGGTATGAGTCTGGAGACGAAGCTCTGCCGTAACCACACCTGTACGATCCTGTATCTGACTTGGTCAAATGTTTGATGGTCATATGCAGTCCAAATATAGATCCTTTTATATATTCAATGCTGTATCTGTCACTCTGAGTTTGGTTGCCTTCTGTTTCGATGAGAATGTCTTCTTGTTTTTTACATTCGTCCTTACAGAAGAACTTCTGCCTTCCGTAGACGGTATGGCTGCATGGCCAAGTGAGTTCTTCTCCTTCAGTTTCTGTACGGAAGAAACCGGATTTTCCAGCCAACAGTGCTCCTGAAAAGATGAACAATCAAAGTTACCGTCTGAACTTCTGCAGTCTAATCACAATATTTCCTGCTTCACATTGACACAGATCCACAGAGACACACTGGGAGCTGCCCAGTTCAGCCACAGTCCGTGACTAGTGGGGTAATCATTTGCTACATCAATATATTTAGAGTTCATACATCATAAATAAGTAAGTAAGTAAAGTTTATTTATTTAGCAGCTTTCACAGATACAAAATCACAAAGTGCTTTACTTTAATAAAAATAACACATCAAGTCAATATTAAAAGTATCGATGACAAGCGCAGTGCTGTCAAATTAAAATCACAACAAAACAAACAAATGAGGACAGAGACACATAAACAAGTCAAAAGTTCCAAACACAGTCAACAAAAGGCCAATAAAAGCAATTAGTAAAGTGGAGCAGTTATTCAGACAGATTAACAAAAGCCTGTCTGAATAAAAACGTTTTCATCTGCTTCATAAAAAAGTCACAGGAGTCTAGAGATCGCAGCGATAGGGGGACGGAATTCCATAAATTGGGTGCGATGGCTTGAAAGGCACGGTCACCTCTGGTTTTATAGCGGGTTTGGGGGACTGCCAGTAGCTTTTGGTCAGAAGACCTAAGAGCCCGATTTGGTGTGTAAGGGAGGAGGAGGTCAGTAATATACTGGGGTGTTTGACCATGCAAGGCTCTAAAGGTTAGCACCAGTATTTTAAAATGGATGCAACATTTAATGGGAAGCCAGTGCAGAGAGGATGAAATAGGGGTGATATGTGATCTCTTGTTATTTCTAGTTAAAAGCCGAGCAGCTGCACTTTGGACTAAATAAAAATAATAATAACTAGAATGAGCACATACCTTCGCCAAGGTGCCTGACTTTAAAAACGGATCACAGCTCACAGTTGGCGGTACCGTGAGGTGGTCGGCTTATTATTAACACAGTGTGTTTCGTGTAACGTATCGGCGGATGCCTCTCTCATTCAGCAGCCTTGTTATGTCTGTATGACG
Source organism: Sebastes fasciatus (assembly GCF_043250625.1). NCBI lineage: Eukaryota > Metazoa > Chordata > Actinopteri > Perciformes > Sebastidae > Sebastes > Sebastes fasciatus. The sequence continues at coordinate 28,599,208 of NC_133802.1, read as the reverse complement.
TTACACCACGTTGTCTCTCATCCCATCATCTACCGCTTTTTTATTTCTCACCGCAGACAGACAGCAGCTCCCGCACCTCGTCATTATTGCCATCAACGCATCATCAGTTACACTAGGCCTGTTTTATACTCTCTGGTCTTAATGCTCAGGCTGATCAGAATCCTTAAAAAAAAAATCCTGAATCCAGATCATGATCCGGATCGCCACCAAAATCTAATCGATTGTTCATTGTTCCAAACGCCACCCCTCCAAATTCATTCAAATCCATCGCAAACTTTGAGTCATCCTGCTGACAGACAGACAGACAGACAAACCAACGCCGGTGAAAACATAACCTCCTTCAAGGCCTTTGGCATTGGCAGAGGTAATAATTATAATAATTGAAATAACTCACATTCTTCCCACAATTTCATTTGATTTCATTCTTTCCTCACTAAATATGATGAACACACTAAATATATCAGGTTAAAAGACTTTCATTAGAAACTCACCATCTGAAACTCTGACATCAACGTCGCAGTATGACTCTGGAACCGAAGTTTTGCCCAAACCAAACCTGTACCGTCCTGCATCAGACTTGGTCAGATGTGTGATGGTCACAGTCAAAATTGCTCCTCCTGAAGGTTTGTTACTGTATTCAGTGCTGAATCTGCCACTCTGAGCTCTGACATCATATGTTTTAATAAGAATATCTTCTGCTTTGCATTCGTTCTTACAGAAGAACTTCCTGCTTCCATAGGAAGAGAAGTGGCATTCAAGTGAACCATTTTCTCCTTCAGCTCCTGTGTAAATGTCGACTTTTGCACTGACGAGCCGAGTGTTTCCACCACACAGTGCTGTTGAAAATAAGAACAGAGAACACTGATGGTCAGTTCTTTCTGTTATGAGGACTTCCTTATTTGTTTGGTTGTTTTGCCTGACCTGACTCTCGGACGCCCCTGCTCACTTCAGCAGGCCATGTTCTCTCCTCTATAAGGCCTAGGCCACACGTCTATCTTTACCTGTGTGTGACGGCTCATGGTGCAGACTCCGTCCTTTCCACGCTTCCCATTCATTGTCTATGGAAGCAGCCGTGCAATGCGTTCTGACAGCATGGCGAGAGACGGAGGGTCACGTTGGCCGCTCCTCATTTGCATAAAGTTGAGGTCTAGTTTACTTTATGCTAATCAGGGGCGTACAGCGCGATATCCGCCTCTGGAAACTCCCTAGAAACATTTAAACTAACTGTTATCTAAAACACAGACAGATTTAGCAACTGCATGGCTTATTTCTAAAATGTTTTCAGAAACACATTTTGGTGAACTATTTTCGTGATATAAGAGAAGAAAGTTTCCAAACGAGTCGCCATGTTGGTTCTGGTTTGAAAGTTGGGAGCTGCAGCCCACGAGGGAAAATGTTCGTCCAATCAGGTGCCGAGTGCCTTGTGTCTAGTGGCAGCCCATCAAGCGTCCAATGCTGGGAAGCGAGGCGATCCCTTGTGATAAAAAAAACGCTCCTGTGGACACGTACCATCACTGAAATGCTGCAGCTCGCACGCGTGTGGCATCCACACAGACAGCGTTGCTTGAGTTTGTCTCTGATAACTGCATAACATTTATTTTAGACAGAAAAGGTTAAGAATTTGAAACAGAAAGCGTTAAAGGGTTAAAAAAAAAATTTCACCTGTCTGACATATTCTACAGATATAGACATTGAAACTGTGAACTGTGTAATGTTGCTGGTATGATGTCAATGCGACTATCAACAGATCATTTTCAATGTCTATTTTTGCTGAGAAATGCGCACATCACACGGATAAAATAGGCAACACGCTGAACACCTCCCATCCCTGAACCATCCATTAGATGCACTCAGACTGTCTTGCCAGCAGTAAATCACTGTACCCTACCAGTCAGCTTGCATTGTCTGCATATGAGTCCTATCCCTGTTACGCTTCAAACAACAGCCGTGACACACATTTGATTTCAATGCAATGCTAGAATAGATTGTGGAAACGCTGCAGCAGAAACTAGTAACAGAATATATCAGAGAACAGGACTAGGGCTGTCAAAGTTAACGCGATAATAACGCGTTAACGCTAATCTGTTTTCGACCAATTTCTTTAATGCATTAACTTGCAATTTTTAGGTTGAAGGATTTATAGCTAGAGTGACGATACTGGTATCATATGAAACTAGTAAACCTAAGGAATCCATTGGTACCAACCATGTCATACCAGCTTGTCGAGAAGGAGGTTAAATAACACTCCAAATGTACGCTAAATTTTGAAGAGGAAAAATTGGCATGTCCATTTTCAAAGGGGTCCCTTGACCTCTGACCTCAAGATATGTGAATGAAAATGGGTTCTATCGGTACCCACAAGTCTCCCCTTTACAGACATGCCCACTTTATGATAATCACATGCAGTTTGGGGCAAGTCATAGTCAAGTCAGCACACTGACACACTGACAGCTGTTGTTGCCTGTTGGGCTGCAGTTTGCCATGTTATGATTTGAGCATATTTTTCATGCTAAATGCAGTACCTGTGAGGGTTTCTGGACAATATTTGTCATTTGTTTTGTGTTGTTAATTGATTTCCAGTAATAAATATATACATACATTTGCATACAACAGCATATTTGCCCACTCCCATGTTGATAAGAGTATTAAATACTTGACAAATCTCCCTTTAAGGTACATTTCTGAACAGATAAAAAACCTGTGACTAATTTGCAATTAATTGCGATTAACTACGGACAATCATGCAATTTATCACGATTACATATTTTAATCGATTAAAAGCCCTAAACAGGACATCTGAATAAAGATACAGTAAGTGAAAAACATTGAACATTTGGACCAGGGGTCCCCAACCTTTTTTCCTCTGAGAGCTAATTTAACACAATAAAAGAGGCTGTGAGCTGCTCATAGCACCAGGTTGAACATCGCCAATATCGCCAATTCCTCTCTTACTTTTATTGTCCTTTAACATCCTTTAATATTTTCAGATCAGTCCTCACCTGAGAAGAAGCAGAAGGACAGAACATGGTGGATATTCATTTGATCCTGATGGAGAAAAATCACTAATTTGCAGAACTGCCTCTATCACTTCACTCCTTCCACTATCTGTCTGTCTGTCAGTCAGGAAGCTGCTTTTAATTTTACATTTCCTTCCTCTATCTCTATTTCTGTTTGCTGCTTTAGCTGCACCCACAATATGATGATGATCATGATGATGATGATGATGATGAAGTTGAAAGGGGCTACAAGTGTTATATGAATTTGTGTAGATCATTGGTTTCGTGATAAAGCGGCTCTGAAGCTCATTTGACACAGTAACTGCAATAAAATGCTGTAACACATCTGACTGAAAATACTGTTAAATCATGAATTAAAAAAAAAAGAAGGAAGCAAAGAGAAAGTTCAGTGAACAACCTTGTCCCTTTAAAAATTAAAGAAAAGAAGAATAGTATCGTCAGTAAGAGACTACTTATAGTACAACATAAATTAAGACACTTACAGGAAAAAAGAAAGGTCTGTTCCTCTTTATGATAAACCTTTCTCCTGTTCACACATTGACAATCCATACAAAACTTTTGTGGCTACAAACTTCTCTATTTTTTAGGTGCATCAGACAAACCTAAAATTAACATCATCATTACTGCAAACTGAATGTAGTCAACCGAGTCTGTCCCTCACAATAAAAAATAGAATAACAGGGCTATTTGTACATTAAGAAACCCATGACAGGAACACTTGCATTCAAGATGTATAAAGAATTATTATACATACGCAGAATTAATCTGCCTCAAAAGTACATGGGCTGACATTCGTTACCTTAATGCAGGAAACCCTTTTGTATGACCTTGGGAGCCTGAATTAGCAATGAACTGTTTAGCAGTTTTGAACCCAACCAAACAGACCTCCTCCTCTCAGTGACTTTATTGCATCATCGTCTCTTTGCAGTTGTTTTGCGTCTCCTTGTGGTGGATTTTTGTCTCTTTCTGGTCACCAAAGAAGAAGAAGAAGAAGAAGAAGAAGAAGAGGAAGAAGAAGAGTTTAAGGCCCATTTCCAATCCGGCCCTACACCCTCCCACACAGCGGCCACTTCAGGATGAACTTCCCTCTCTGTTAAACATAGCAACTGCTATAAAGAAATAACAGACCACAGAATGCTTAACCAATCAGAATTGAGTATTCAACAACGCCGTGTAATAAATATGTATACAACAATTTACAATCTAATGAACATGTCTACCGTTTTCTAGACTAGACGAGGGTATCTTTGATCCTAAATACAAGCTGTTTACTTTAAGTTGATAATGTCTGTATGATAATAAAGTAGAATAAATTAAATGTCTCTTAGTTTGAGCAGTTTATAGTAAATGTTTGTACCGGTAGTCACACGGAACTGACATTAGAGCGTGTTCCAACACAAAACAGCATGAAGTCTGTCTCTTAAATCCATGGTCAAGACAAGTTTAAAAGACAATATCAGGACTAAATGATGGAAATATTACATTGGAGAATCTACTAGGAAAGACATCTAGGAAAGTACACAAACTTCTAATTAATTACTTAAGAGCAACAGGAATAATAGAGAGAATTTATTAATTTATTATCATCATTATTATCATTATTATTATTGTTATTATTTTCCTGCCAATCTACTGCTCCACTCTCGCTGTGGTGTTTTCTGTCTTTAATGTAAGAGTGCAGTAACATCTTTCACCACCCAGATGAACTGACATTTACCAGCCATTATAATCCAGAGGGGCACTGTTTCACTAATGTAGCCCAGTTAAAATTATGCATACATAAATAGTTGTCTGTGATAAATAAATAAATAAATAAATAAGGTTTGTTAAAAAAGCATGGTTAAAATACATATTTTTCATTGTGTGTTAAAGGGACTGTTTGTAACTTCTTACACGTATAAATCACCCTGGTCGGTGTCCAATGCGCGCTTGTGTGTGGCTAGGCTGTTCAGACTCAGACTCCAACACAAACTACACGGAAGCACCAAAACCGCAAAGTTATATCTAGTGAAGCCCGTCTTGCAAAACAGTGTTGGCCGCGGTCGTAGTCCGCGGGGGAGTCCGTAGCCTCGGTCTCCAGGGCCGGAGTCTCTGCTGTACTCTGCTCTTCTGCTCCTCTGCCTGCTTGCCTTCACTCAGCTCGCTCCACTCTCACGTGCATGCGCGCACACTACACACTGCAGAAGAGTTAGTTTAGCTCTGAGAATATCTAGTGAATGAACAGTGGACGTTTGTGCTGAAATAACTGCTGCAGCTCCTCCAGACCAACAGAGGTTTCCCGTGTCTTGTGAAGTGACGGAGCTTCGCAGCGAGAAACGTTATCGTCTCCAACCGGGTGCTTGTGTCTCCCGTGTTCCCTCCGGCCGCGGTCGGGAGGCTGAAGCAGGAAAAGCCAACACTAGGATCAGCAGTGATTCATGGAGAGACCTTCGTCTGGTCAGCTAACATTACTGCCAAGCAGGTGAAATATAGAGTGATATTGTGGTTTTAGCTGACGTGTGTCGCCTCACTGTGTTGAGCGATGCTCGCTCATGTCTATGTAGCGAGCACAAGCGCGAACCCGAAGTGTGTGTATGCATGCAGAGAGAGTGCATGCAGAGAGAGTGCATGAGAGAGAGAGAGAGAGAGGGAGAGAGGGAGAGAGAGAGGGAGAGGAAGAAGAGCGGGAAAGGAGTTAACGAGGTGATTCGCCCGTTTTGAGGTGGAATTCAGAAGTTTGCAGAGAAAGTTTGTATTAAACATGTCTGAGTTTGTCAACTAGAGAGTCTTGGAGTGAAGTGACCGCTAAGTTTTTGGTCCCTACGATCACAAGCAGCGAACCAGGCCTGCAACGATTTGATTTGATATGTTGCCGGCTTACTGTAGTATGTGAATATTGGTGTGTGCACAGTGTGTGTTTGATCACTAAGATAAGTTACGGGAAAATCTACTGTGGCTATGGTTTGAATACACAGTGTGATGGATGTTAAGTAGAAACACTTGTTTAAGAAACAAAAGTGAAAACCACACTTAAGCTTTAGGTTAATATTGTTTTATTTATTTTTTTATGACAATTAAAGTAAGAAATTACTTCTTTCTATTATAAAACGGTTTCTGGGTGTGTTTATTATTTCAGAGGTTAAAGGGTATATAGCCTAAATAGACTGTGGTGCTTATACATTGTGCTAAAGGGTTAGTACACTCAATTATTTCTATAGTGAGTAAATCAGAGTTACCCTACAGAAGTTAATAGGGGGAAAGAACTCAGGGCCCCATCTAAATACATAGAGGGTAGACGGGCTACACTCATTTAAACAAACTCAATAAAATATTTGGAAAACTCAAAAACATAATACAAATTAAGCATGACAAATAAAATGATTTCATAATCAAGCAAAATAGCAATGAGAAATAATGTTGAAAATCTGCTTCTCTTGACTTTCATTACAAAATGCAACTTGGTCTGATTTATTGAACAACTGGACTCATTTCCTGATCTATTGCTCAGAGTTTAGAGGACGAATAAGACAGAAGACAGATGGGACATGTCAGAATAATCAAGGTGATTTACACCCTCAGAGAAATGGTCAGCTCTGTATCATCAACATCATCAGAAGTGATACAAATATATTTACAGTTATTACACGGCTGTGTGGAATACTCAATTCTGATTGGTCAATCACAGCGTTCTGGGGTCTAATTTCTGTATAACAGACCGTTGCTATGTATAACAGACCGTTGCTATGTATAACAGAACGTTGCTATGTATAATAGACCGTTGCTATGTATAACAAACCGTTGCTATGGGAGCAGTTCTGATGTCAGACTCTGAAGGACCGTTTTTGTGTCAAAATATTGATTTCTTCATTGAGTAGCCGTGTATTAAGCGGGATAATGTACAGCCAGCAGGTCATTGTTGTGAGAGAATCCCCTTCAGGGCTTCGCATCGGGGTGCAGCAACAATGACCAGCTCGCTGTAAATTATCCCTTACATAATATCTGCCAACAGTAAAGGAACAAAATGGAACCTTGCAGAACATTATAAGCTGCACAAAATCCAGATTTAAACATTAACATTTGTTTGCTGTCTTAAAGTGTGGAGTAGGTTTGGTCCTGATCTGTGCTGGCTGGATGGAGGGTCTGGTAGATGGGCTCTTCACATGTGGAGACTGGAGCCCAGTTCTCATAGGTGACAGATGCAGGAGAGTAACAGGAGCTCAGCGGTGCTGCAGCACAGTTGGTATGAGAAAAATAAAGCGTTTTTTGAACATTAAAGCTTGTAAATTAATCATGTGCAGCATAAAACAACATCTGGACACAAAGCCAGGTTCACTGGATGGCCAACATGTTGAAACTGGAAAACTTTAAATACTTCTCTTCAGCCAGGCGCTATAGAGTCCCTCTGGCAACTAAAAATGTGTTTAAAAAGTCCGTCATCCCATCTAGTGCTATCAATATTCTTACCTCAACAAATTGACTGAGCAGATCTGAGCCACAGACACTGACATGAACTGTTTTAATGTGTAACATGACCTGTCTATGTATCTGTTTTGTACTAACTGCTGTCTGCTTTTTAATGTTGTTTCTTGTGTTTGGTGAGCCGAAGACAAATTTCCACCCTGGTGGACAATAAATGAAATACAATTTGTCTGAATTGCAAAAATAAAAAGGGTAATTAAACACCATACAGCAATCAAAGAAAAGTCACCTCCATGTGTATGTCGTCTGCATTTCCTCCGGAGTTCACAGCAAAGTTCCTCCTTGTCTTCCATTTGTAGAGGAGCAGCAGAAGAACAGCCAGCAGCACAAAAACACAAGTCACACCGACAACCAGAGGCAGGAAGTAACCTGGGTGAGGGACATGTGAGCAGGGTTAGTATAGTAAACTAAAACCAAAATGAAAATAAGCAGTGATATATAGTCGTAAAACTGCTACTAAATAAAAAAGATATCCTTTAAAGGTGCTATTGATAACATTGATAACATTCAGCCACTAGATGTCACAGTCTCCCTCCCTCGTTCCATTGCATTCACTTCATTGTTGCCAAGCATTTACCATCAAACTCAGCTATCTATTTGTTTCTTTACCGGCAGGAGGACAAACAGTCTATGAACTGTACCTGTAAGCTGGTCGGTGGTTTCAGGGGAAACTGATGGTGTGAAACTTCCTGAACTGGAGCTTTGACTCTGAGTTGTTGTTGGTGTTGGTGTGGAGGCTGATGGGACTGATGCTGAAAAGGATCAGAGAGTCCAGTTTGGGTTTGAAGTGGTTGGAGCAGCGATCAATGAAAACACAATGAAACAATCAGACACTGAATCAATACTGATACACAGAAATCTTGATGATAACAATAGGATGCTGTTGATAGATAGACAGATAAATAAATACCTAGATAATCCCTAATACATATATAAATAAGACCTAGTGGTTTAGGGGTTAAGGTGCACATCCACCTGGTTCTTTTGGCCAAGCACCCAAACCAGCAGTCTTTTTTTTGCACAACTCATATAATCAAATAACCAAGTTTCTTGGTTTCAAAACAAATATATTTAGTTTCCCCAACCTAAAAAAATAAATAAAATAACTGTTCATATTTTAATTTCCAAGCATTTACCGTCAAACTCAGCCATTTGTCGTTTTTTTCCACACTAACTGACGACCCAGTGATACCACATGATACCATCGTTGTGTTACTATTGGCTCACCAGCCTTGTTAGAAGTGAGAACCAGACGGTGGAAGCATAGCTCTGCTGCTGGGTGCTGATGTTGTAATGGAACAAACTTTCACTTCTTATCAATATACGTTCTTTGATTCAGGTTTTAAAACCTTTATGAGGAGGTAACTGCATTCAAAACAATTGTTAAACCTCAAGGATACACACAGTGTGTTTTAGTGAGTAGCACTGAATGTAGCACTGAAACAGAAACTTCATTTACAAGAAAACTCCACATGGCACCTTTAATAAAACTGAGAAAATCTTCCTGTTATGATAAAATATACAAGACTTTATTCTAGATGTTTCTTGACTTGTCATGTGTTCATATCACATGTAAGATAATGTCTTGTATCTTTAATTAAACCTGAGTTTTACTGTAAAATGGTAATCTTCTACGTACTGACCTGTCTTATGTGCTGAAACAGAAAGTGGATATTTTTATTATTCTTATTGGACAGTGTTGTTATGCTTAATTTGACATTTTTAAGAACATTTGTTTTGTTGAAGATGAAGTTGAGACACTGACCGGCAGGAGGACAAACAGTCTATGAACTGTACCTGTAAGCTGGTTGGTGGTTTCAGGGGAAACTGATGATGTGAAACATCCTGAACTGGAGCTTTGACTCTGAGTTGTTGTTGGTGTTGGTGTGGAGGCTGATGGGACTGATGCTGAAAAGGATCAGAGAGTCCAGTTTGGGTTTGAAGTGGTTGGAGCAGCGATCAATGAAAACACAATGAAACAATCAGACACTGAATCAATACTGATACACAGAAATCCTGATGATAAAATTTGGATGCTGTTGATAGATAGACAGATAAATAAATCCCTAGATAATCCCTAATATATATATAAATAAGACCCAGTGACTTAGGGGTTAAGGTGCACATCCACTTGGTTCTTTTGGCCAAACACCCAAACCAGCAGTCTTTTTTTTGTTGCACAAATGATATAATCAAATAACCAAGTTTCTAAGTTTCAAAACGAATATATTTAATTTTTTTCATCCTAAAAAAAACCCAAAATAAATAACTGGTCTTATTTTAATTTCCAAGCATTTAACGTCAAACTCAGCCAATTATCCGTTTTTTTCCACACTAACTGACGACCCAGTGATACCACATGATACCACCTATGTGTTACTATTGGCTCACAAGCCTTGTTAGAAGTGGGAACCAGACGGTGGAAGCATAGCTCTGCTGCTGGGTGCTGATATTGTAATAGAACAAACTTTCACTTCTTATCAATATACGTTCTTTGATTCAGGTTTTAAAATTTTCATGAGGAGGGAACTGCATTCATTTGTTTTGGTGAGTAGCACTGAATGTAAACAGAAACTTTCTTTTCAAGAAAACTCCACATGGCACCTTTAATAAAAATGAGAAAATCTTCCTTTGATATGATAAAATATCAAAGACGTTGGTCTAGATGTTTCGTGACTTGTCATGTGTTCATATCACATGTAAGATAATGTCTTGTATAATGTGTAGTATTTTTAATTAAACCTGAGTTTTACTGTAAAACTTTACTCTTCTACTTACTGACCTGTTTTATGTGCTGAAACAGAAAATGGATATTTTTATTATTATTATTGGACAGTGTTGTTATTCTTAATTTGACATTTTTAAGAAAAAATTGTTTTGTTGAAGATGAAGTTGAGACACTGACCGGCAGGAGGACAAACAGTCTATGAACTGTACCTGTAAGCTGGTTGGTGGTTTCAAGGGAAATTGATGGTGTGAAACTTCCTGAACTGGAGCTTTGACTCTGAGTTGTTGTTGGTGTTGGTGTGGAGGCTGATGGGACTGATGCTGAAAAGGATCAGAGTACAGTTCGGGTTTGAAGTGGTTTGAGCAGCGATCAATGAAAACACAATGAAACAACCAGACACTGAATCAATACTGATACACAGAAATCCTGATGATAAAATTTGGATGCTGTTGATAGATAGACAGATAAATAAATCCTTAGATAATCGCTATTACATATATAAATAAGACCTAGTGGCTTAGGGTTTAAGGTGCACATCCACTTGGTTCTTTTGGCCAAACACCCAAACCAGCAGTCTTTTTTTACACAAATCATATAATCAAATAACCAATTTTCTTGGTTTCAAAACAAATATATTTATTTTTTTTCGTCCTAAAAAAACACAAAAGAAATAACTGGTCATATTTTAATTTCCGAGCATTTACTGTCAAACTCAGCCATTTATCCGTTTTTTTTCCACACTAACTGACGACCCAGTGATACCACATGATACCATCGTTGTGTTACTATTGGCTCACAAGCCTTGTTAGAAGTGGGAACCAGACGGTGGAAGCATAGCTCTGCTGCTGGGTGCTGATGTTGTAATGGAACAAACTTTCATTTCTTATCAATATACGTTCTTTGATTCAGGTTTTAAAACCTTTATGAGGAGGGAACTGCATTCAAAACAATTGTTAAACCTCAAGGATGCACACAGTGCGTTTTGGTGAGTAGCACTGAATGTAAACAGAAACTTTGTTTACAAGAAAACTCCACATGGCACCTTTAATAAAAATGAAAAAATCTTCATGTCATGATAAAATATCAAAGACGTTGGTCTAGATGTTTCTTGACTTCTCATGTGTTCATATCACATGTAAGATAATGTCTTGTATAATGTGTAGTACCTTTAATTAAACCTGAGTTTTTACTATAAAACGGTAATGTACTACTTACTTACCTGTCTTATATGCTGAAACAGAAAGTGGATATTTTTATTAATCTTATCGGACAGTGTTGTTATGCTTGATTTGACATTTTTAAGAACATTTGTTTTGTTTGAAGATGAAGTTGAGGCACTGACCGGCAGGACGAGAAACACTCTATGAACTGTACCTGTAAGCTGGTTGGTGGTTTCAGGGGAAACTGATGGTGTGAAACTTCCTGAACTGGAGCTTTGACTCTGAGTTGTTGTTGGTGTTGGTGTGGAGGCTGATGGGACTGATGCTGAAAAGGATCAGAGAGTCCAGTTTGGGTTTGAAGTGGTTGGAGCAGCGATCAATGAAAACACAATGAAACAATCAGACACTGAATCAATACTGATACACAGAAATACTGATGATAAAATTTGGATATTGTTGTTAGATAGACAGATAAATAATCCCTAGATAATCCATAATATTTATATAAATAAGACCAAGTGACTTAGGGGTTAAGGTGCACATCCACCTGTCTCCCACCCCACACACACATTTCCTGTCATCTTTCTACTGTCAGTGATTCCATATAAGCATAAAAAATCTTCTTCTTCTTTTCTTGCACAAATCATATATTTGTGAGTAGCACTGAATATAAACAGAAACTTTGTTTACAAGAAAACTCCACATGACACCTTTAATAAAAATGAGAAAATCTTCCTTTGATATGATAAAATATCAAAGATGTTGGTCTAGATGTTTCTTGACTTGTCATGTGTTCATATCACAAGTAAGATAATGTCTTGTATAATGTGTAGTATCTTTAATTAAACCTGAATTTTACTGTAAAACTTTACTCTTCTACATACTGACCTGTTTTTTGTGCTGAAACAGAAAATGGATATTTTTATTGTTCTTATCGGACAGTGTTGTTATGCTTAATTTGACATTTTTAAGAACATTTGTTTTGTTGAAGATGAAGTTGAGACACTGACCGGCAGGAGGACAGACAGTCTATGAACTGTACCTGTAAGCTGGTCGGTGGTTTCAGGGGAAACTGATGGTGTGAAACTTCCTGAACTGGAGCTTTGACTCTGAGTTGTTGTTGGTGTTGGTGTGGAGGCTGATGGGACTGATGCTGAAAAGGATCAGAGAGTCCAGTTTGGGTTTGAAGTGGTTGGAGCAGCGATCAATGAAAACACAATGAAACAATTAGACACTGAATCAATACTGATACACAGAAATCCTGATGATAAAAAAAACAAAAAGAAACAACTGGTCATATTTTAATTTCTGCTGCTGTAATTGCTGTGTTATTTAAAAAGGATTTTTTTTGCAGAAAAAAAGACAGAAAAGATGTTTCACATTATCCATTTTGGGGGGATTTTAAATGACAATAAATCTGCTTTTCATTATCAGTTTGTGTACTGAACTGAAGGTACTGTATGTGGATTATGAAGAAACATTTCAATAAAACAAACTCACCATATGTGACAATGACGAAACGATCCCAGTATGAATCTGGAGACGAAGCTCTGCCGTAACCACACCTGTACGATCCTGTATCTGACTTGGTCAAATGTTTGATGGTCATATGCAGTCCAAATATAGATCCTTTTATATATTCAATGCTGTATCTGCCACTCTGAGCTTGGTTGCCTTCTGTTTCGATGAGAATGTCTTCTTGTTTTTTACATTTGTTCTTACAGAAGAACTTCTGCCTTCCGTAGACGGTATGGCTGCATGGCCAAGTGAGTTCTTCTCCTTCAGTTTCTGTACGGAAGAAACCGGATTTTCCAGCCAACAGTGCTCCTGAAAAGATGAACAATCAAAGTTACCGTCTGAACTTCTGCAGTCTGATCACAATATTTCCTGCTTCACATTGACACAGATCCACAGAGACACACTGGGAGCTGCCCAGTTCAGCCACAGTCCGTGACTAGTGGGGTAATCATTTGCTACATCAATATATTTAGAGTTCATACATCATAAATAAGTAAGAAAGTAAAGTTTATTTCTTTAGCAGCTTTCACAGATACTAAATCACAAAGTGCTTTACATTAATAAAAATAATACATCAAGTCAATATTAAAAGTAGCGATGACAAGCGCAGTGCTGTCAAGATAAAATCACAACAAAACACACAAATGAGGACAGAGACACATAAACAAGTAAAAAATTCCGAACACAGTCAATAAAAGTCCAATAAAAGCAATTAGTAAAGTGGAACAGTTATTCAGACAGATTAACAAAAGCCTGTCTGAATAAAGACGTTTTCAGCTACTTCATAAAAATGTCACAGGAGTCTAGAGATCGCAGCGATAGAGGGACGGAATTCCATAAATTGGGTGCGACAGCTTGAAAGACACGTTCACCTCTGGTTTTATAGCGGGTTTGGGGGACTGCCAGTAGTTTTTGGTCAGAAGACCTAAGAGCCCGATTTGGTGTGTAAGGGAGGAGGAGGTCAGTAATATACTGGGGTGTTTGACCATGCAAGGCTCTAAAGGTTAGCACCAGTATTTTAAAATGGATGCAACATTTAATGGGAAACCAGTGCAGAGAGGATGAAATAGGGGTGATATGTGATCTCTTGTTATTTCTAGTTAAAAGCCGAGCAGCTGCATTTTGGACTAAATAAAAAGAATAATAAATAGAATGGCACTCGGAGAGCGCAGACCTCCACCAAGGTGCCTCACTTTAAAAACAGCTCACAGCTCTCAGCTGGCGGTACCGTGAGGTGGTCGGCTTATTATTAACACGGTGTGTTTCGTGTAACGTATCGGCGGATGCCTCTCTCATTCATCAGCCTTGTTATGTCTGTGTAACGTTACACTACGTTGTCTCTCATCCCGTCATCTACCGCTTTTTTCTTTCTCACCGCAGACAGACAGCAGCTCCCGCACCTCGTCATCAACGCGCGACCAACGCATCATCAACTCATCATCATTTACACTGCGCATGTGTTATACTCTGTGGTCTTAATGCTCAGGCTGAATGGAATCCTTAAAAGAATTCCTGAATCTGGATCATGATCCGGATCGCAACCAAACTCTAATGGATTGTTCATTGTGCCAAACCCCACCCCTCAAAAAAATTCAAATCCATCACAAACTTTTGGAGTAATCCTGCTAACAGACAGACAGACAGACAGATAAACCAACGCTTTGGCATTGGCAGAGTTAATAATTATAATAATTAAAGTAACTCACATTCTTCCCACAATTTCATTTGATTTCATTCTTTCCTCACTAAATATGGTGAACACACTAAATATATCAGGTTAAAAGACTTTCAGTAGAAACTCACCATCTAAAACTCTGACCTCAAAGTCAAAGTATGACTCTGGAACCAAAGTTTTGCCCAAACCACACCTGTACCGTCCTGCGTCAGACTTGGTCAGATGTGTGATGGTCACAGACAGAATTGCTCCTCCTGAAGGTTTGTTACTGTATTCAGTGCTGAATCTGCCACTCTGAGCTCTGACATCATCTGTTTTAATAAGAATATCTTCTGCTTTACATTCGTTCTTACAGAAGAACTTCCTGCTTCCATAGGAAGAGAAGTGGCATTCAATTGAACCAGTTCCTCCTTCAGCTCCTGTGAAAATGTAGACTTTTGCGCTGACGAGCCGAGTGTTTCCACCACACAGTGCTGTTGAAAATAAGAACAGAGAACACTGATGGTCAGTTCTTTCTGTTATGAGGACTTTCTTATTTGTTTGGTTGTTTTGCCTGACCTGACTCTCGGACGCCCCTGCTCACTTCAGCAGGCCATGTTCTCTCCTCTATAAGGCCTAGGCCACACGTCTATCTTTACTTGTGTGTGAAGGCTCATGGTGCAGACTCCATCCTTTCCACGCTTTCCATTCATTGTCTATGGAAGCAGCTGTGCAATGCGTTCTTTTCAGCGTGGCGAGAGACGGAGCGTCACGTTGGCCGCTCCTCATTTGGATTAAGTTGAGGTCTAATCTACTTTATGCTAATCAGGGGCGTAAAGTGCGACTCGCTGTCTCTGGAAACTCCCTAGAAACTTTTAAACTAACTGTTATCTAAAACACAGACAGATTTAGCAACTGCATGGCTTATTTCTAAAATGTTTTCAGAAACACGTTTTGGTGAACTATTTTTGTGATATAAGAGAAGAAAGAGCCGCCATGTTGGTTCTGGTTCGAAAGTTGGGAGCTGCAGCCCACGAGGGAATGTGTTCGTCCAATCAGGTGCCGAGTGCCTTGTGTCTAGTGGCAGCCCATCAAGCGTCCAATGCTGGGAAGCGAGGCGATCCCTCGTGATAAAAAAACGCCTCTGTGGACACGTACCATCACTGAACTGCTGCAACTCGCACGCGTGTGGCGTCCACACAGACAGCGTTGCTTGAGTTTGTCTCTGATAATGGCGCAATATTTATTTTAGACAGAAAAGGTTAAGAATTTGAAACAGAAAGCGTTAAAGGGTTAAAAAAAAAAAAGTCATGTGTCTGACATATTCTACGGATATAGACATTGAAACTGTGAAATGTGAAATGTTGTTGGTATGATGTCAATACGACTATCAACAGATCATTTTCAATGTCTATTTTTGCTGAGAACCGCGCACGTCACACGGATAAAATAAGCAACACGCTGAACACCTCCCATCCCTGAACCATCCATTAGATGCACTCAGACTCTCTTGCCAGCAGTAAATCACTGTACCCTACCAGTCAGCTTGCATTGTCTGCATATGAGTCCTATCCCTGTTACGCTGCACACACCAGCCATGACACACATTTGATTTCAATGCAATGCTGGATTAGATTGTGGAAACGCTGCAGCAGAAACTAGTAACAGCATATATCAGAGAACAGGACTAGGGCTGTCAAAGTTAACACGATAATAACGTGTTAACGTAAATTTGTTTTAACGCCACTAATTTCTTTAACGCATTAACTTGCAATTTTTAGGTTGAAGGATTTAAAGCTAGAGTGACGATACTGATATCATATGAAACTAGTAAACCTAAGGAATCCATTGGTCCCAACCATGTCATACTAGCTTGTCGAAAAGGAGGTTAAATAACGCTCCAAACGTACGCTAAATTTTGGAGAGGAAAAACCTGCATGGCCATTTTCAAAGGGGTCCCTTGACCTCTGACCTCAAGATACGTGAATGAACATGGGTTCTATGGGTACCCACGAGTCTCCCCTTTACAGACATGCCCACTTTATCATAATCACATGCAGTTTGGGGCAAGTCATAGTCAAGTCAGCACACTGACACACTGACAGCTGTTGTTGCCTGTTGGGCTGCAGTTTACCATGTTATGATTTGAGCATATTTTTCATGCTAAATGCCCACTCCCATGTTGATAAGAGTATTAAATACTTGACAAATCTCTCTTTAAGGTACATTTTGAACAGATAAAAAACGTGTGACTAATTTGCAATTATTTGTGATTAACTACGGACAATCATGCGATTAATGACAATTACATATTTAAATCGATTAAAAGCCCTAAACAGGACATCTGAATAAAGATACAGTAAGTGAAAAACATTGAACATTTGGACGAGGGGTCCCCAACCTTTTTTCCTCTGAGAGCTAATTTAACAAAATGAAAGAGGCTGTGAGCTGCTCATAGCACCAGGTTGAACATCGCCAATAGCAGAGATAATTCCTGTCTCACTTTTATTGTCCTTTAACATCCTTTAACATTTTCAGATCAGTCCTCACCTGAGAAGAAGCAGAAGGACAGAACATGGTGGATATTCATTCTGAATTTGATCCTGATGGAGAAAAATCACAAATCTGCAGGAGAACAGCCTCTATCACTTCACTCCTTCCACTATCTGTCTGTCAGTCAGTCAGGAAGCTGCTTTTAATTTAACATTTACTTCCTCTATCTCTCTCTTTATGCTTGAAGCTTTAGCTGCACCCACAATATGATGATGATGATGATGATGATGATGATGATGATGATGATGATGATGATGATGATGATGATGATGATGATGGTGATGATCCAACACAGTTACTGCAATAAAATACTAAATATACTTTTCTCCTGTTCAGTCACTTACAATCCATACACAACTTCTGTGGCTACAAACTTCTCTATTTTTTAGATGCATCTGACAAACCTCAAAACCAACATCATAGTTACTGCTAACTGAATGTAGTCAACCGAGTCTGTCCCTCATAATAAAAAGTAGAATAACATGGCTATTTGTAAATTAAGAAACCCATGACAGGAATACTTGCATTCAAGATGTATAAAGGATTATTATAAATACGCAGAATTAATCTGCCTCAAAAATACATGGGCTGACATTCGTTACCTTAATGCAGGAAACCCTTTTGTATGACCTCGGGAGCCTGAATTAGCAATGAACTGTTTAGCAGTTTTTAACCAAACCAAACAGACCTCCTCCTCTCAGAGACTTTAATGCATCCTATTTGAATTTTGACCTCAACCAACGGGGCTTGAACCCTAATTAAAGCTGCAAGCTGCGATGAAGGGGCTCTCGCACGTCCTGTGTCCTCTGTCTAAACAACATAGACAGAGGACACATGTAATACCTTTTCTCTAGAACATGAGGTACATGAAGAACATTATGTTGTTGTTATATATGACGTGTGGTACAGCAAACTTGTCATCTTGAAAGCCATGCAACCCAATTCAACATCTTGATTGTTTGAGAAAAGAGAGACAAATATATTGTGCCACACATAAAAGCACAGATTGCTTTTCTTTACTTAATTGCTACCTATTTTAACATTGGATATAGTGTGTCAACATAGAGATGCCACTCGAAACCCGGTTCTGAATTCTTATATCGGTAGTTTTATATGTTTTGGGTCTGGGAGTGGAGACAGTGAACCGCTTGTTACTGTAAGTACCTTAAAAGATTCACAAGTAAAAAGCCAGTAAGAGTACTTTATCAAACCACCTGTTCAACAAGCATAAACATGTAGAAAAGGGATATTTACACATGCTTTACCCGCATCCACCGCTGCTATGTTTTACACAACCACAGTGTGCTGGTTAGACTAACAGCAAAGTGTTGCAAAACAAGCTAAAACCAACGCTGCCTGTATGAAGCCAAACTGTTTCTTAGTTTGTAACATATGTTAAAACTAGTCAAATTCTTAACTTAGCTACTGGCTGAGGCATCCAGCACCGTCCCTCTACAGCGGTACCTGCAGGCACGTCTTCTTTCTAAACTTCACTCAGCATTTTAATGTCAGAATATTATTTATTTTATTGACATGTTAGATTTGTTTCCAGTGAGATATTATTGAGATGATATACTTATTGACTTTGCTGTTGTAAAAATTACCAGCCAATCCCTAGTCAACATTAAAAACTATATTGTATGCTTGCATCAAGCAGAGAGTGAGAGTGTGCACGGAGGAGGTCACTGATCTGATCACCTATAACTTGCATTGATGATTTAACACATTTTGTATGTAAATTAATAATTATTTTCACAGAAAACATAAGCAGTTATCATAATATAAACTGAATTTCTCATATAATTTAAGCATGGTGTGCTTCCATCACAGTTTTTAAGTCAAGGAAGCAACTTATGTAGAATGTAAGAGAACAGATTTATATAAATCTATACCATAACAGCCATAAAAGCCAAGGTAAAGTAAACTACTAGGAGGCCTGTCATATGGGACAAGCTAAAATCACTTGTTGACACTTACCAAATTCTTGGAAGCTGTAGGTAGGTCAGATGAAAGTTCTGGTGGTGATGAGGTCTCCCCATCTTGGTTTGAACTTCCTGAGAGCTAAACACCACAGAGAGACACATTTATTAGCAGAACATGAGGTTCACAAGAAGAGCACTACACTCCTACACACTTTAAAAGCTAAAACATAATGTGTAATAGGCCCCAGACAGGGCAGAGTCTTTGAATAAAAATCATTTATTTTTGAATTTGAGAATCACAGCCCCATCATTATTACCTGGGTTTGGTGTTTGATGTATTCCATGTACCTGGATAAGCATTTATTGTGATGCTCCCTCAGGCGTTGTAAATGCACCTTTAACCTGGTGGATCGTGCACTCTGTCTGCAGGAGATTAAGTAGAAACCAGTTGATGTAGCATAACATCTGTATACCTAGAAATGCACATTTTTACACTTCTAATGAACATGTCTGCAATTTGAGTCAATAAAACTGCATCATGTTTACAGCTTCTGTAGATAAAGGAAATCAAGTCCATAAACCTATTCAGAGAAAAAACAATCTCTCCTACTTAAAAAGTTGTTATAGAGATGATAAACTGGCTTGAATGAAGTTCATGAAGCTCTTATCAGCGTGTTTATATGCACTGCATTAACCAGGTTACAGTGGCTTTCTCCAGTCAGCTGATTAACTGTCAACAAGAAGCTTGGTTTCTGTAGACAGCAGGGTAGTGGATTACAGGTAAGAGGAGCGGCAGGATGAAAACAGAAATCTTTACACGGAGCAATAAGTCCCCACATTTAAAATAACTTAAAATAATGTCTGACTGAAACTTAAAGTAACACAAAGCAGCCTATAGAAGCCTGAATAACTCTTTTTCCAGCGCTGAACATTTAACTGTTTGTTACAATCAGCCACCAACCCCCACACCCACACCGCCTGATAAAAAGGGAGCGGCAGCGTCTGCTATCACTAGTAATTACAATAATATTCATAATTAAAGCTGCAAGCAGCGATGAACTGGCCCTCGTACCTTCCCGACGTCCTCTGTCCTCTGTCTAAACAACATAGACAGAGGACACATGTAATACCTTTTCTCTAGAACATGAGGTTCATGAAGAACATTATGTTGTTGTTACATATGACGTGTGGTACCGCAAACTTGTCATCTTGAAAGCCATGCAACCCAATTCAACATCTTGATTGTTTGAGAAAAGAGAGACAAATATATTGTGCCACACATAAAAGCACAGATTGCTTTTCTTTACTTAATTGCTACCTATTTTAACATTGGATATAGTGTGTAAACATAGAGATGCCACTCGAAACCCGGTTCTGAATTCTTTTATCGGTAGTTTTATATGTTTTGGGTCTGGGAGTGGAGACAGTGAACCGCTTGTTACTGTAAGTACCTTAAAAAATTCACAAGTAAAAAGCCAGTAAGAGTACTTTATCAAACCACCTGTTCAACAAGCATAAACATGTAGAAAAGGGATATTTACACATGCTTTACCCGCATCCACCGCTGCTATGTGTTACACAACCACAGTGTGCTGGTTAGACTAACAGCAAAGTGTTGCAAAACAAGCTAAAACCAACGCTGCCTGTATGAAGCCAAACTGTTTCTTAGTTTGTAACATATGTTAAAACTAGTCAAATTCTTAACTTAGCTACTGGCTGAGGCCTCCAGCACCCTCCCTCTACAGCGGTACCTACAGGCACGTCTTCTTTCTAAACTTCACTCAGCATTTTAATGTCAGAATATTATTTATTTTATTGACATGTTAGATTTGTTTCCAGTGAGATATTATTGAGATGATATACTTATTGACTTTGCTGTTGTAAAAATTACCAGCCAATCCCTAGTCAACATTAAAAAAACATTGTATGCTTGCATCAAGCAGAGAGTGAGAGTGTGCACGGAGGAGGTCACTGATCTGATCACTGATAATTGCACCTATAACTTGCATTGATGATTTAACACATTTTGTATGTAAATTAATAATTACTTTCACAGAAAACATAAGCAGTTATCATAATATAAACTGAATTTCTCATATAATTTAAGCATGGTGTGCTTACATCACAGTTTTAAAGTCAAGGAAGCAACTTATGTAGAATGTAGGAGAACAGATTTATATAAATCTATAACATAACAGCCATAAAAGCCAAGGTAAAGTAAACTACTAGGAGGCCTGTCATATGGGACAAGCTAAAATCACTTGTTGACACTTACCAAATTCTTGGAAGCTGTAGGTAGGTCAGATGAAAGTTCTGGTGGTGATGAGGTCTCCCCATCTTGGTTTGAACTTCCTGAGAGCTAAACACCACAGAGAGACACATTTATTAGCAGAACATGAGGTTCACAAGAAGAGTCGAGTTGTAAAAATTACTGTTGCTGCTCTAGAATTAAGTTCTGGATATATTCTTTTTTGAAAGAATATATTTTTTAAAAAGCAGTCCTTTATTAATGAAAAAGTACAGATAGTATCGGTAAGAATAGTAGTATCGATTGGATCCTAACAATACGAACACTCACAGTCTTCACAATAATGCATCATCAAGGTCTTAAGGCTTTTCTGACCACATTTGAGGTGGATCGGGTCAACCTGCTAGCAGGAGTACATTAAAATAGAAAACATGTCATTTCCAGTAGGGGGCGCTATGAGTGTTACTCAATATGGACACGCAGATGTCTTTAGGACTGGACCCTTATCATGCCTGAGAAATTTGGGGCAGATCGGATTATGTACAGTGGAGTTGTAACAACTTCCTGTTTCATGGCGAATGGCTAGGTCAGATGAAAGTTCTGGTGGTGATGAGGTCTCCCCATCTTGGTTTGAACTTCCTGAGAGCTAAACACCACAGAGAGACACATTTATTAGCATTTCTGCAGTACATGAGGTTCACAAGAAGAGCACTACACTCCTACACACTTTAAAGCTAAAACATAATGTGTAATAGGCCCCAGACAGGGCAGAGTCTTTGTATAAAATCATTTATTTTTGAATTTGAGAATCACAGCCCCATCATTATTACCTGGGTTTGGGGTTTTATGTATTCCATGTGCCTGGATAAGCATTTATTGTGATGCTCCCTCAGGCGTTGTAAGTGCACCTTTAACCTGGTGGATCGTGCACTCTGTCTGCAGGAGATTAAGTAGAAAACACTTGATGTAACATAACATCTGTATACCTAGAAATGCAAATTTGTACACTTCTAATGAACATGTCTGCAATTTGCAGATAGCTTTGTTGCTAGGTGCTGATGTTGCAATGGAACGAACAATTGACTTTCACTTCTTGGCAATATACGTTACCTTTGCTACCACTTTTGGCACCATCTTTGCGCTGTGATTGTACTGAGTATCTTCTCACAAATGTTCTAAGTAATTTGCCCTCCACAACAGCAGCTGGCGCTCTGACTCAATTTAAATCTTTCTTCTTATCAATGAATAAATGAAGACTTTTAACCAGTCAAGACCAAGCCCTCCAGGAAGAGCGCTTGTTGTTGATGCCGATTTTCGTAGTGGCCAAACAGCGGTACTACAACTTCCGTGTCCGTCACGTGATGCCATTGGGCCCAAAAAGACTTTTCCCCATAGACTTTAATTGGGAAATAGACGTCTGTAACTCAGAGGATACTTTTTTTTCAGGTGAATAAACTTTGCATTACAAACACAATAGCCCTTATTTAAATCATTAGGTCCTAAAAGTTGTAAAATGCACTAATAGCCGAATCCAGAGTTATTTCTCTTCCTCTGGCTGGGCGGCGGAGTTAAAGGAAACGCTACCGCGCCTGCTCTATGGGCCCAATGGATGCGGAAGATCGCCAGAAGATCCGGGTACTTTATCACTCAGAAGTCGAGCTATTTTGGCTTCATGCCCCACTGAGCAACTCTCATAGGAAAGAACAGGGCTCTGCCTCCAACGCTGTATCCAGTTCTCTTTATACATCCATGGTCAAGACAAGTTTAAAAGACAATATCAGGACTAAATGATGGAAATATTACATTGGAGAATCTACTAGGAAAGACATCTAGGAAAGTACACAAACCTCTAATTAATTACTTAAGAGCAACAGGAATAATAGAGAGAATGTATTTATTTATTTTCATTATCATTATCATTATCATTATCATTTTCCTGTCAATCTACTGCTCCACTCTCGCTGTGGTGTTTTCTGTCTTTAATGTAAGAGTGCAGTAACATCTTTCACCACCCAGATGAACTGACATTTATCAGCCATTATAATCCAGAGGGGCACTGTTTCACTAATGTAGTCCAGTTAATATTATGCATACATAAATAGTTGTCTGTGATAAATGAATAAATAAATAGGGTTTGTTAAAAAAGCATGGTTAAAATACACATTTTTCATTGTGTGTTAAAGGGAAAGTGAAAACCACACTTAAGCTTTAGGTTAATATTGTTTTATTTATTTTTTTATGACAATTAAAGTAAAAAAATACTTATTTCTATTTTAAAACGGTTTCTGGGTGTGTTTATTATTTCAGAGGTTAAAGGGTATATAGCCTACATAGACTGTGGTGCTTATACAGTATATTGTGCTAAAGGGTTAGTACACTCAATTATTTCTATAGTGAGTAAATCAGAGTTACCCTACAGAAGTTAATAGGGGGAAAGAACTCAGAGCCCCATCTAAATACATAGAGGGTAGACGGGCTACACTCATTTAAACAAACTCAATAAAATATTTGGAAAACTCAACAACATTATACAAATTAAGGATGACAAATAAAATGATTTCATAATCAAGCAAAATAGCAATAAGAAATAATGTTGAAAATCTGCTTCTCTTGACTTTCATTACAAAATGCAACTTGGTCTGACTTATTGAACAACTGGACTCATTTCCTGATCTATTGCTCCGAGTTTAGAGGACGAATAAGACAGAAGACAGATGGGACATGTCAGAATAATCAAGGTGATTTACACCCTCAGAGAAATGGTCAGCTTTGTATCATCAACATCATCGGAAGTGATAAAAATATATTTACAGTTATTACACGGCTGTGTTGAATACTCAATTCTGATTGGTCAATCACAGCGTTCTGGGGTCTAATTTCTGTATAACAGACTGTTGCTATGTATAACAGACCGTTGCTATGTATAACAGAACGTTGCTATGTATAATAGACCGTTGCTATGTATAACAAACCGTTGCTATGGGCGCAGCTCTGATGTCAGACTCTGCCGCACCGTTTTTGTGTCAAAATATTGATTTCTTCATTGAGTAGCCGTGTAACAAGCGGGATAATGTACAGCCAGCAGGTCATTGTTGTGAGAGAATCCCCTTCAAGGCTTCGCATCGGGGTGCAGCAACAATGACCAGCTCGCTGTAAATTATCCCTTACATAATATCTGCCAACAGTAAAGGAACAAAATGGAACCTTGCAGAACATTATAAGCTGCACAAAATCCAGATTTAAACATTAACATTTGTTTGCTGTCTTAAAGTGTAGAGTAGGTTTGGTCCTGATCTGTGCTGGCTGGATGGAGGGTCTGGTAGATGGAGTCTTCACATGTGGAGACTGGAGCCCAGTTCTCATAGGTGACAGATGCAGGAGAGTAACAGGAGCTCAGCGGTGCTGCAGCACAGTTGGTATGAGAAAAATAAAGCGTTTTTTGAACATTAAAGCTTGTAAATTAATCATGTGCAGCACAAAACAACATCCAGACACAGAGCCAGGTTCACTGGATGGCCAACATGTTGAAACTGTGGAAAACTTTAAATACCTCGGTACAGTTCTGGACTCCCAGGTGAGCTTCTCAGAAAATACAGAGTATATTTTCAAGAGACGCTCACAGCGACTTTATCTTCTCAGGAAACTTAGTGTCCTCGGTGTCAGTCAGCAGATTTTAGAATTAGTGTATAAAACTATTGTTGAGAGTGTTTTAACCTTTCACCTTCCTGCCTGGTACGATCACCTAAACTGTAGATATAAGAATAAACTCTCTAGGATTGTGTCAGTAGCAAGCAAAGTAGTTGATAAACCCCAAAAGTCCTTGACTCAACTTTTTACAGCAGGGACGAAAAAGAAAGCGAAGAGCATCCTGGCAGATAGCTCCCATCCTCTCCTCAGCCAGGCGCTATAGAGTCCCTATGGCAACTAAAAATGTGTTTAAAAAGTCCTTCATGCAATCTAGTGCCATCAATATTCTTACCTCAACAAAGTGACTGAGCAGATCTGAGCCACAGGCACTGACATGAACTGTTTTAATGTGTAACATGACCTGTCTATGTATCTGTTTTTTACTAACTGCTGTCTGCTTTTTAATGTTGTTTCTTGTGTTCGGTGAGCCGAAGACAAATTTCCACCCTGGTGGACAATAAATGAAATGAAATTCGTCTGAAATTGAAAAAATAAAAAGGGTAATTAAACACCATACAGCAATCAAAGAAAAGTCACCTCCATGTGTATGTCGTCTGCATTTCCTCCGGTGTTCACAGCAAAGTTCCTCCTTGTCTTCCATTTGTAGAGGAGCAGCAGAAAAACAGCCAGCAGAACAAAAACACAAGTCACACCGACAACCAGAGGCAGGAAGTAACCTGGGTGAGGGACATGGGAGCAGGGTTAGTATAGTAAACTAAAACCAAAATGAAAATAAGCAGTGATATATAGTCGTAAAACTGCTACTAAATAAAAAAGATATCCTTTAAAGGTGCTATTGATAACATTGATAACATTCAGCCACTAGATGTCACAGTCTCCCTCCCTCGTTCCATTGCATTCACTTCGTTGTTGCCAAGCATTTACCGTCAAACTCAGCCATTTATCGTTTTTTTCCACACTAACTGATGACCCAGTGATACCACATGATACCATCGTTGTGTTACTATTGGCTCACCAGCCTTGTTAGAAGTGAGAACCAGACGGTGGAAGCATAGCTCTGCTGCTGGGTGTTGATGTTGTAATGGAACAAACTTTCACTTCTTATCAATGTATGTTCTTTGATTCAGGTTTTAAAATGTTCATGAGGAGGGAACTGCATTCAAAACAATTGTTAAACCTCAAGGATACAGACAGTGTGTTTTAGTGAGTAGCACTGAATGTAAACAGAAACTTTGTTTTCAAGAAAACTCCACATGGCACCTTTAATAAAAATGTGAAAATCTTCCTGTTACGATAAAATATCAAAGACGTTGGTCTAGATGTTTCTTGACTTGTCATGTGTTCATATCACATGTAAGATAATGTCTTGTATAATGTGTAGTATCTTTAAATAAACCTGAGTTTTACTGTAAAACTTTACTCTTCTACATGCTGACCTGTCTTATGTGCTGAAACAGAAAGTGGATATTTGTATTATTCTTATTGGACAGTGTTGTTATTCTTAATTTGACATTTTTAAGAACATTTGTTTTTGTGAAAATGAAGTTGAGACACTGACCGGCAGGAGGACAAACAGTCTATGAACTGTACCTTTAAGCTGGTCGGTGGTTTCAGGGGAAACTGATGGTGTGAAACTTCCTGAACTGGAGCTTTGACTCTGAGTTGTTGTTGGTGTTGGTGTGGAGGCTGATGGGACTGATGCTGAAAAGGATCGGAGAGTCCAGTTTGGGTTTGAAGTGGTTGGAGCAGCGATCAATGAAAACACAATGAAACAATCAGACACTGAATCAAAACTGATACACAGAAATCCTGATGATAAAAAAAACGAAAAGAAACAACTGGTCATATTTTAATTTCTGCTGCTCTAAGGTTATTTAAAAAGGGGTTTTTTTGAAGAAAAAAAGACAGAAAAGATGTTTCACATTATCCATTTTGGGGGGATTTGAAATGACAATAAATCTGCTTTTCATTATCAGTTTGTGTACTGAACTGAAGGTACTGTATGTGGATTATGAAGAAACATTTCAATAAAACAAACTCACCATATGTGACAATGACAAGATGATCCCGGTATGAGTCTGGAGACGAAGCTCTGCCGTAACCACACCTATACCATCCTGTATCTGACTTGGTCAAATGTTTGATGGTCATATGCAGTCCATATACAGATCCTTCTTTATATTTAATGCTGTATCTGCCACTCTGAGCTTGGTTGCCTTCTGTTTCAATGAGAATGTCTTCTTGTTTTTTACATTCGTCCTTACAGAAGAACTTCTGCCTTCCGTAGACGGTATTGCTGCATGGGTAAGTGATTTCTTCACCTTCAGCTTCTGTACGGAAGAAACCGGATTTTCCAGCCAACAGTGCTCCTGAAAAGATGAACAATCAAAGTTACCGTCTGAACTTCTGCAGTCTAATCACAATATTTCTTGCTTCACATTGACACAGATCCACAGAGACACACTGGGAGCTGCCCAGTTCAGACACAGTCCGTGACTAGTGGGGTAATCATTTGCTACATCAATATATTTAGAGTTCATACATCACAAATAAGTAAGTAAGTAACGTTTATTTATTTAGCACCTTTCACAGATACTAAATCACAAATTGCTTCACATCAATAAAAATAATACATCAAGTCAATATTAAAAGTAGCGATGACAAGCGCAGTGCTGTCAAGCTAAAATCACAACAAAACAAAGAAATGAGGACAGAGACACATAAACAAGTCAAAAGTTCCGAACACAGTCAATAAAAGGCCAATAAAAGCAATTAGTAAAGTGGAGCAGTTATTCAGACAGATTAACAAAAGCCTGTCTGAATAAAGACGTTTAAATGTCACAGGAGTCTAGAGATCGCAGTGATAGGGAGACGGAATTCCATAAATTGGGAGCGACAGCTTGAAAGGCACGGTCACCTCTGGTTTTATAGTGGGTTTGGGGGACTGCGAGTAGTTTTCTGCACTTTGGACTAAATAAAAATAATAATAACTAGAATGAGCACATACCTTCGCCAAGGTGCCTGACTTTAAAAACAGATCACAGCTCTCAGCTGGTGGTACCGTGAGGTGGTCGGCTTATTATTAACACGGTGTGTTTCGTGTAACGTATCGGCGGATGCCTCTCTCATTCATCAGCCTTGTTATGTCTGTATGACGTTACACCACGTTGTCTCTCATCCCGTCATCTACCGCTTTTTTATTTCTCACCGCAGACGGCCATTAGCTCCCGCACCTCATCATCAACGCCATCAACGCGTCATCAGTTAGACTACGCCTGTTTTATACTCTGTGGTCTTAATGCTCAGGCTGATCGGAATCCTTACAAAAAATCCTGAATCCGGATCATGATCCGGATCGCCACCAAAATCGAATCGATTGTTCATTGTTCCAAACCCCACCCCTCCAAATTCATTCAAATCCATCGCAAACTTTTGGAGTCATCCTGCTGACAGACAGACAGACAAACCAACGCCGGTGAAAACATAACCTCCTTCAAGGCCTTTGGCCTTGGCAGAGTTAATAATTATAATATTTGAAATAACTCACATTCTTCCCAGAATTTAATTTGATTTCATTCTTTCCTCACTAAATATGATGAACACACTAAATATATCAGGTTAAAAGACTTTCATTAGAAACTCACCATCTGAAACTCTGACCTCAAAGTCGTAGTATGACTGTGGAACCAAAGTTTTTCCCAAACCACACCTGTACCGTCCTGCGTCAGACTTGTTCAGATGTGTGATGGTCACATTCAAAATTGCTCCTCCTGAAGGTTTGTTACTGTATTCAGTGCTGAATCTGCCACTCTGAGCTCTGACATCATCTGTTTTAAGAAGAAGATCTTCTGCTTTACATTCGTTCTTACAGAAGAACTTCCTGCTTCCATAGGAAGAGAAGTGGCAATAAAGTGAACCAGTTCCTCCTTCAGCTCCTGTGAAAATGTCGACTTTTGCGCTGACGAGCCGAGTGTTTCCACCACACAGTGCTGTTGAAAATAAGAACAGAGAACACTGATGGTCAGTTCTTTCTGTTATGAGGACTTCCTTATTTGTTTGGTTTTTTTACCTGACCTGACTCTCGGACGCCCCTGCTCACTTCAGCAGGCCATGTTCTCTCCTCTATAAGGCCTAGGCCACACCATCCATCTTTACCTGTGTGTGACGGCTCATGGTGCAGACTCCATCCTTTCCATACTTCACATTCATTGTCTATGGAAGCAGCCGTGCAATGCGTTCTGGCAGCGTGGCGAGAGACAGAGCGTCACGTTGGCCGCTCCTCATTTGCATAAAGTTGAGGTGTAGTTTACTTTATGCTAATCAGGGGCGTAAGGCGCAACTCGCCGTCTCTGGAAACTCTTTAGAAACTTTTAAACTAACTGTTGTCGATCCAAAACAAAGACCATATTTATTTTATTTATTTATTTGAACTATTTTTGTGATATAAGAGAAAATAGTTTCTAAACGATTCGCCATGTTGGTTCTTTGAAAGCTGGGAGCTGCAGCCCACGAGGGAAAGTGTTCGTCCAATCAGGTGCCGAGTGCCTTGTGTCTAGTGGCAGCCCATCAAGCGTCCAATGCTGGGAAGCGAGGCGATCCCTCGTGATAAAAAAAACGCTCCTGTGGACACGTACCATCACTGAACTGCTGCATCTCGCACGCGTGTGGCGTCCACACAGACAGCGTTGCTTGAGTTTGTCTTTGATAATGGCGCAATATTTATTTTAAACAGAAAAGGTTAAGAATTTGAAACAGAAAGCGTTAAAGGGTTGAAAAAAAAATTTCACGTCTGTGACATATTCTACAGATTATAGACATTGAAACTGTGAAATGTGTAATGTTGCTGGTATGATGTCAATATGACTATCAACAGATCATTTTCAATGTCTGTTTTTGCTGAGAACCGCGCATGTCACACGGTTAAAATAGGCAACACGCTGACCACCTCCCATCCCTGAACCATCCATTAGATGCACTCAGACTCTCTTGCCAGCAGTAAATCACTGTACCCTACCAGTCAGCTTGCATTGTCTGCATATGAGTCCTATCCCTGTTACGCTGCACACACCAGCCGTGACACACATTTGATTTCAATGCAATACTAGAATAGATTGTGGAAATGCTGCAGCAGAAACTAGTAACAGAACATATCAGAGAACAGGACTAGGGCTGTCAAAGTTGATGCGATAATAACGTGCTAACGCTAATTCGTTTTCCACTAATTTCTTTAACGCATTAACTTGCAATCTTTAGGTTGAAGGATTTATAGCTAGAGTGACGATACTGGTATCATATGAAACTAGTAAACCTAAGGAATCCATTGGTACCAACTATGTCATACTGGCTTGTCGAGAAGGAGGTTAAATAACGCTCCAAATGTATGCTAAATTTTGAAGAGGAAAAATTGGCATGTACATTTTCAAAGGGATCCCTTGACCTCTGACCTAAAGATATGTGAATGAAAATGGGTTCTATGGGTACCCACTGTGATGGAATTTTCCATCAATTCCTCTCTTATGGGTAGAAAGGTCAGAGTGTTTGTCAGAGTGTCCCTCTGTTGACATTATTGGGTTGGAGTCCTGTCTAGAGGAGCCACCGTTATCTGTACAGCTGTGCCTGTAGTGGAGACCGTAGAGCCAGTCGCTAGGGCAACCAGGGTCAGAGATGCCAGAGGAACGGAGTAAGTCAAAACATGATAAGGGGTAAGACACTGAGCACCGGGGAGGAAGGACAGAGTTGTGAGGCCTTCACGCAGAGAGCATCTATTGTGGAGACCTGATAATTCTCCTTGATCAAGCTTCAATAAACCTTCTTTTGTAAGACATCATCAGCTCCGGACCTCTTCCTTCCAAAGATAACTTGTGTATCAATTATTCCATCACACCCACGAGTCTCCTCTTTACAGACATGCCCATTTTATGATAATCACATGCATTTTTTTGGGCAAGTCATAGTCAAGTCAGCACACTGACACACTGACAGCTGTTGTTGCCTGTTGGGCTTCAGTTTACCATGTTATGATTTGAGCATATTTTTCATGCTAAATGCAGTACCTGTGAGGGTTTCTGGAAAATATTTGTCATCGTTTTGTGTTGTTAATTGATTTCCAGTAATACATATATGCATACATTTGCATACAACAGCATATTTGCCCACTCCCATGTTGATAAGAGTATTAAATACTTGACAAATCTCCCTTTACAGCAAATTTTGAACAGATAAAAAACGAGTGACTAATTTGCAATTAATTGCGATTAACTATGGACAATCATGCGATTAATCACAATTACACATTTTAATCGATTAAAAGCCCTAAACAGGAAATCTGAATAAAGATACAGTAACTGAAAAACATTGAACATTTGGACCAGGGGTCCCCAACCTTTATTCCTCTGAGAGCTGATTTAACAAAATGAAAGAGGCTGTGAGCTGCTCATAGCACCAGGTTGAACATCGCCAATAGCAGAGATAATTCCTGTCTTACCTTTATTGTCCTTTAACATCCTTTAACATTTTCAGATCAGTCCTCACCTGAGAAGAAGCAGAAGGACAGAACATGGTGGATATTCATTTGATCCCGATGGAGAAAAATCACTAATTTGCAGGAGAAGTGCCTCTATCACTTCACTCCTTCCACTATCTGTCTGTCAGTCAGTCAGGAAGCTGCTTTTAATTTAACATTTACTTCCTCTATCTCTATTTCTGTTTGCTGCTTTAGCTGCACCCACAATATGATGATGATCATGATGATGATGATGATGATGAAGTTGAAGGGGGCTACAAGTGTTATATGAATTTGTGTAGATCATTGGTTTCGTGATAAAGCGGCTCTGAAGCTCATTTGACACAGTAACTGCAATAAAATGCTGTAACACATCTGACTGAAAATAATGTTAAATCATGAATTAAAAAAAAAAGAAGGAAGCAAAGAGAAAGTTCAGTGAACAACCTTATCCCTTTAAAAATTAAAGAAAAGAAGAATAGTGTCGTCAGTAAGAGACTACTTATAGTACAACATAAATTAAGACACTTACAGGAAAAAAGAAAGGTCTGTTCCTCTTTATGATAAACCTTTCTCCAGTTCGCACACTGACAATCCATACACAACTTCTGTGGCTACAAACTTCTCTATTTTTTAGATGCATCAGACAAACCTAAAATTAACATTATCATTACTGCAAACTGAATGTAGTCAACCGAGTCTGTCCCTCACAATAAAAAGTAGAATAACAGGGCTATTTGTAAATTTAGAAAACCATGACAGGAACACTTGCATTCAAGATGTATAAAGAATTATTATACATACGCAGAATTAATCTGCCTCAAAAGTACATGGGCTGACATTTGTTACCTTAATGCAGGAAACCCTTTTGTATGACCTTGGGAGCCTGATTTAGCAATGAACTGTTTAGCAGTTTTGAACCCAACCAAACAGACCTCCTCCTCTCAGAGACTTTATTGCATCATCGTCTCTTTGCAGTTGTTTTGCATCTCATTGTTTTTTTTTTTTGTCTCTTTCCGGTCACCAAAGAAGAAGAAGAAGAAGAGGAAGAAGAAGAAGAAGAAGAAGAAGAAGAAGAAGAAGAAGAAGAAGAAGAAGAAGAAGAAGAAGAAGAAGAAGGAGAAGAGTTTAAGGCCACAGCGGCCACTTCGGGACGAACTTCCCTTTCTGTTATACATAGCAACTGCTATAAAGAAATAACAGACCGTAGAACGCCGTGATTAACCAATCAGAATTGAGTATTCAACAACGCCGTGTAATAAATATGTATACAACAATTTACAATCTAATGAACATGTCTACCGTTTTCTAGACTAGACGAGGGTATCTTTGATCCTAAATACAAGCTGTTTACTTTAAGTTGATAACGTCTGTATGACAATAAAGTAGAATAAATTAAATGTCTCTTAGTTTGAGCAGTTTATAGTAAATGTTTGTACCGGTAGTCACACGGAACTGACATTAGAGCGTGTTCCAACACAAAACGGCATTAAGTCCGTCTCTTACATCCATGGTCAAGACAAGTTTAAAAGACAATATCAGGACTAAATGATGGAAATATTACATTGGAGAATCTACTAGGAAAGACATCTAGGAAAGTACATAAACGTCTAATTAATTACTTAAGAGCAACAGGAATAATAGAGAGAATTTATTAATTTATTATCATTATCATTATCATTATTATTATTGTTATTATTTTCCTGCCAATCTACTGCTCCACTCTCGCTGTGGTGTTTTCTGTCTTTAATGTAAGAGTGCAGTAACATCTTTCACCACACAGATGAACTGACATTTACCAGCCATTATAATCCAGAGGGGCACTGTTTCACTAATGTAGCCCAGTTAAAATTATGCATACATAAATAGTTGTCTGTGATAAATAAATAAATAAATAATTAGGGTTTGTTAAAAAAGCATGGTTAAAATACATATTTTTCATTGTGTGTTAAAGGGACTGTTTGTAACTTCTTACACGTATAAATCACCCTGGTCGGTGTCCCATGCGCGCTTGTGTGTGGCTACGCTGGTCAGACTCAGACTCAAACTACACGGAAGCACCAAAACCGCAAAGTTGTATCTAGTGAAGCCCGTCTTGCAAAACAGTGTTGGCCGCGGTCGGAGGACGCGGGGGAGTCCGTAGCCTCGGTCTCCAGGGCCGGAGTCTCTACTGTACTCTGCTCCTCTGCTCCTCTGCCTGCTTGCCTTTACTCAGCTCGCTCCACTCTCACGTGCATGCGCGCACACTACACACTGCAGAAGAGTTAGTTTAGCTCTGAGAATATCTAGTGAATGAACAGTGGACATTTGTGCTGAAATAACTGCTGCAGCTCCTCCAGACCAACAGAGGTTTCCCGTGTCTTGTGAAGTGACGGAGCTTCGCAGCGAGAAACGTTATCGTCTCCAACCGGGTGCTTGTGTCTCCCGTGTTCCCTCCGGCCGCGGTCGGGAGGCTGAAGCAGGAAAAGCCAACACTAGGATCAGCAGTGATTCATGGAGAGACCTTCGTCTGGTCAGCTAACATTACTGCCAAGCAGGTGAAATATAGAGTGATATTGTGGTTTTAGCTGACGTGTGTCGCCTCACTGTGTTGAGCGATGCTCGCTCATGTCTATGTAGCGAGCACAAGCGCGAACCCGACGTGTGTGTATGCATGCAGAGAGAGTGCATGAGAGAGAGAGAGAGAGAGCGAGAGAGAGAGAGGGAGAGAGGGAGAGAGAGAGAGAGAGAGGAAGAAGAGGAGCAGGAAAGGAGTTAACGAGGTGATTCGCCCGTTTTGAGGTGGAATTCAGAAGTTTGCAGAGAAAGTTTGTATTAAACATGTCTGAGTTTGTCAACTAGAGAATCTTGGAGTGAAGTGACCGCTAAGGTTTTGGTCCCTACGATCACAAGCAGCGAACCAGGCCTGCAACGATTTGATTTGATATTTTGCCGGCTTACTGTAGTATGTGAATATTGGTGTGTGCACAGTGTGTGTTTGATCACTAAGATAAGTTACGGGAAAATCTACTGTGGCTATGGTTTGAATACACAGTGTGATGGATGTTAAGTAGAAACACTTGTTTAAGAAACAAAAGTGAAAACCACACTTAAGCTTTAGGTTAATATTGTTTTATTTATTTTTTTATGACAATTAAAGTAAGAAATTACTTCTTTCTATTATAAAACGGTTTCTGGGTGTGTTTATTATTTCAGAGGTTAAAGGGTATATAGCCTAAATAGACTGTGGTGCTTATACATTGTGCTAAAGGGTTAGTACACTCAATTATTTCTATAGTGAGTAAATCAGAGTTACCCTACAGAAGTTAATAGGGGGAAAGAACTCAGGGCCCCATCTAAATACATAGAGGGTAGACGGGCGAGACTCAGTTTAACAAACTCAATCAAATATTTGGAAAACTCAAAAACATTATACAAATTAAGTATGACAAATAAAATGATTTCATAATCAAGCAAAATAGCAATGAGAAATAATGTTGAAAATCTGCTTCTCTTGACTTTCATTACAAAATGCAACTTGGTCTGACTTATTGAACAACTGGACTCATTTCCTGATCTATTGCTCAGAGTTTAGAGGACGAATAAGACAGAAGACAGATGGGACATGTCAGAATAATCAAGGTGATTTACACCCTCAGAGAAATGGTCAGCTCTGTATCATCAACATCATCAGAAGTGATAAAAATATATTAACAGTTATTACATGGCTGTGTTGAATACTCAATTCTGATTGGTCAATCACAGCGTTCTGGGGTCTGTAATTTCTGTATAACAGACCGTTGCTATGTATAACAGACTGTTGCTATGTATAACAGAAAGTTGCTATGTATAATAGACCGTTGCTATGTATAACAAACCGTTGCTATGGGCGCAGCTCTGATGTCAGACTCTGGCGGACCGTTTTTGTGTCAAAATATTGATTTCTTCATTGAGTAGCCGTGTAACAAGCGGGATAATGTACAGCCAGCAGGTCATTGTTGTGAGAGAATCCCCTTCAGGACTTCGCGTCGGGGTGCAGCAACAATGACCAGCTCGCTGTACATTATCCCTTACATAATATCTGCCAACAGTAAAGGAACAAAATGGAACCTTGCAGAACATTATAAGCTGCACAAAATCCAGATTTAAACATTAACATTTGTTTGCTGTCTTAAAGTGTGGAGTAGGTTTGGTCCTGATCTGTGCTGGCTGGATGGAGGGTTTGGTAGATGGACTCTTCACATGTGGAGACTGGAGCCAAGTTCTCATAGGTGACAGATGCAGGAGAGTAACAGGAGCTCAGAGGTGCTGCAGCACAGTTGGTATGAGAAAAATAAAGCGTTTTTTGAACATTAAAGCTTGTAAATTAATCATGTGCAGCACAAAACAACATCCGGACACAGAGCCAGGTTCACTGGATGGCCAACATGTTGAAACTGGAAAACTTTAAATACCTCTCTTCAGCCAGGCGCTATAGAGTCCCTCTGGCAACTAAAAATGTGTTTAAAAAGTCCTTCATCCCATCTAGTGCCATCAATATTCTTACCTCAACAAAGTGACTGAGCAGATCTGAGCCACAGACACTGACATGAACTGTTTTAATGTGTAACATGACCTGTCTCTGTATCTGTTTTTTACTAACTGCTGTCTGCTTTTTAATGTTGTTTCTTGTGTTTGGTGAGCCGAAGACAAATTTCCACCCTGGTGCACAATAAATGAAATGAAATTCCTCTGAAATTGCAAAAATAAAAAGGGTAATTAAACACCATACAGCAATCAAAGAAAAGTCACCTCCATGTGTATGTCGTCTGCATTTCCTCCGGAGTTCAAACCAAAGTTCCTCCTTGTCTTCCATTTGTAGAGGAGCAGCAGAAGAACAGCCAGCAGCACAAAAACACAAGTCACACCGACAACCAGAGGCAGGAAGTAACCTGGGTGAGGGACATGGGAGCAGGGTTAGTATAGTAAACTAAAACCAAAATGAAAATAAGCAGTGTCTATCGTTGTGTTACTATTGGCTCACAAGCCTTGTTAGAAGTGAGAACCAGACGGTGGAAGCATAGCTCTGCTGCTGGGTGCTGATGTTGTAATGGAACAAACTTTCACTTCTTATCAATATACGTTCTTTGATTCAGGTTTTAAAACCTTCATGAGGAGGTAACTGCATTCAAAACAATTGTTAAACCTCAAGGATACACACAGTGTGTTTTAGTGAGTAGCACTGAATGTAAACAGAAACTTTGTTGACAAGAAAACTCCGCATGGCACCTTTAATAAAACTGAGAAAATCTTCCTGTTATGATAAAATATACAAGACTTTATTCTAGATGTTTCTTGACTTGTCATGTGTTCATATCACATGTAAGATAATGTCTTGTATCTTTAATTAAACCTGAGTTTTACTGTAAAATGGTAATCTTCTACGTACTGACCTGTCTTATGTGCTGAAACAGAAAGTGGATATTTTTATTATTCTTATTGGACAGTGTTGTTATGCTTAATTTGACATTTTTAAGAACATTTGTTTTGTTGAAGATGAAGTTGAGACACTGACCGGCAGGAGGACAAACAGTCTATGAACTGTACCTGTAAGCTGGTTGGTGGTTTCAGGGGAAACTGATGATGTGAAACATCCTGAACTGGAGCTTTGACTCTAAGTTGTTGTTGGTGTTGGTGTGGAGGCTGATGGGACTGATGCTGAAAAGGATCAGAGAGTCCAGTTTGGGTTTGAAGTGGTTGGAGCAGCGATCAATGAAAACACAATGAAACAATCAGACACTGAATCAATACTGATACACAGAAATACTGATGATAAAATTTGGATGCTGTTGATAGACAGATAAATAAATCCCTAGATAATCCCTAATATACAGTTTATATATAAATGAGACATAGTGGCCTTGAGGTTAAGGTGCACATCCACCTGGTCTCCCACCCCACACACACATTTCCTGTCATCTTTCTACTGTCAGCGATTACATAAAAGCAAAACAAATCTTCTTCTTCTCATCTTTTTTTGCACAGATCATATATTTGTGAGTAGCACTGAATGTAAACAGAAACTTTTTTTACAAGAAAACTCCACATGGCACCTTTAATAAAAATGAAAGAATCTTCCTTTGATATGATAAAATATCAAAGACATTGGTCTAGATGTTTCTTGACTTGTCATGTGTTCATATCACAAGTAAGATAATGTCTTGTATAATGTGTAGTATCTTTAATTAAACCTGAGTTTTATTGTAACATTTTAATCTTCTACTTACTGACCTGTCTTATGTGCTGAAACAGAAAGTGGATATTTTTATTATTCTTATCGGACAGTGTTGTTATTATATATAGAAATAACTGGTCATGTTTTAATTTCTGCTGCTGTAATGTCTTTTAAAATGTTTTTTGCAGAAAAAACTGTTTTTCATTATCAGTTTGTGTACTGAACTGAAGGTACTGTATGTGGATTATGAAGAAACATTTCAATAAAACAAACTCACCATCTGTGACAAAGATGAGTTCATCCAGGTATGAGTCCAGTATGAGACATTTTTAAGAACATTTGTTTTGTTGAAGATGAAGTTGAGACACTGACCGGCAGGAGGATAAACAGTCTATGAACTGTACCTTTAAGCTGGTCGGTGGTTTCAGGGGAAACTGATGATGTGAAACTTCCTGAACTGGAGCTTTGACTCTGAGTTGTTGTTGGTGTTGGTGTGGAGGCTGATGGGACTGATGCTGAAAAGGATCAGAAAGTCCAGTTTGGGTTTGAAGTGGTTGGAGCAGCGATCAATGAAAACACAATGAAACAATCAGACTTTGAATCAATACTGATACACAGAAATCCTGATGATAAAATTTGGATGCTGTTGATAGATAGACAGATAAATAAATCCCTAGATAATCCCTAATATATATATTAATAAGACCCAGTGTCTTAGGGGTCAAGGTGCACATCCACTTGGTTCTTTTGGCCAAACACCCAAACCAGCAGTCTTTTTTTTGCACAAATCATATAATCAAATAATCAAGTTTCTTGGTTTCAAAACAAATATATAAAATTTTTTTCATCCTAAAAAAAATCCAAAAGAAATAACTGGTCATATTTTAATTTCCAAGCATTTACCGTCAAACTCAGCCATTTATCTGTTTTTTCCACACTAACTGACGACCCAGTGATACCACATGATACCATCGTTGTGTTACTATTGGCTCACCAGCCTTGTTAGAAGTGGGAACCAGACGGTGGAAGCATAGCTCTGCTGCTGGGTGCTGATGTTGTAATGGAACAAACTTTCACTTCTTATCAATGTACATTCTTTGATTCAGGTTTTAAAATCTTCATGAAGAGGGAACTGCATTCAAAACAATTGTTAAACCTCAATGATACACACAGTGTGTTTTAGTGAGTAGCACTGAATGTAAACAGAAACTTTGTTTTCAAGAAAACTCCACATGGCACCTTTAATAAAAATGAGAAAATCTTCCTGTTATGATAAAATATCAAAGACGTTGGTCTAGATGTTTCGTGACTTGTCATGTGTTCATATCACATGTAAGATAATGTCTTGTATAATGTGTAGTTTCTTTAATTAAACCTGAGTTTTACTGTAAAACTTTAATCTTCTACGTACTGACCTGTCTTATGTGCTGAAACAGAAAGTGGATATTTTTATTATTCTTATTGGACAGTGTTGTTAATCTTAATTTGACATTTTTAAGAACATTTGTTTTGTTGAAGATGAAGTTGAGACACTGACCGGCAGGAGGACAAACAGTCTATGAACTGTACCTGTAAGCTGGTCGGTGGTTTCAGGGGAAACTGATGGTGTGAAACTTCCTGAACTGGAGCTTTGACTCTGAGTTGTTGTTGGTGTTGGTGTGGAGGCTGATGGGACTGATGCTGAAAAGGATCAGAGAGTCCAGTTTGGGTTTGAAGTGGTTGGAGCAGCGATCAATGAAAACACAATGAAACAATCAGACCCTGAATCAAAACTGATACACAGAAATCCTGATGATAAAAATTGGATGCTGTTGATAGATAGACAGATAAATAAATCCCTAGATAATCGCTAATACATATATAAATAAGACATAGTGGCCTAGGGGTTAAGGTGCACATCCACCTGGTTCTTTTGGTCAAACACCCAAACCAGCAGTCTTTTTTTTGCACAAATCATAAAATCAAATAACCAAGTTTCTAAGTTTCAAAACAAATATATTTAGTTTCTTCAACCTAAAAAAACCCAAAGAAATAACTGGTCATATTTTAATTTCCAAGCATTTACCATCAAACTCAGCCATTTATCAGTTTTGTTTTCCACACTAACTGACGACCCAGTGACACCACATGATACCATCGTTGTTTTACTATTGGATCACCAGCCTTGTTAGAAGTGGGAACCAGACGGTGGAAGCATAGCTCTGCTGCTGGGTGTTGATGTTGTAATGGAACAAACTTTCACTTCTTATCAATATACGTTCTTTGATTCAGGTTTTAAAATTTTCATGAGGAGGGAACTGCATTCAAAAGAATTATTAAACCTCAAGGATACACAAAGTGTGTTTTAGTGAGTAGCACTGAATGCAAACAGAAACTTTGTTTACAAGAAAACTCCACATGGCACCTTTAATAAAAATGAGATAATCGTCCTGTTACGATAAAATATCAAAGATGTTGGTCTAGTTGTTTCTTGACTTGTCATGTGTTCATATCACATGTAAGAAAATGTCTTGTATAATGTGTCGTATCTTTAATTAAACCTGAGTTTTACTGTAAAACTTTAATCTTCTATGTACTGACCTGTCTTATGTGCTGAAACAGAAAATGGATATTTTTATTATTCTTATTGGACAGTGTTGTTATTCTTAATTTGACATTTTTAACAACATTTGTTTTGTTTGAAGATGAAGTTGAGACACTGACCGGCAGG
Source organism: Sebastes fasciatus (assembly GCF_043250625.1). Lineage (NCBI taxonomy): Eukaryota > Metazoa > Chordata > Actinopteri > Perciformes > Sebastidae > Sebastes > Sebastes fasciatus. Next base: position 28,558,897 of record NC_133802.1, on the reverse strand, counting down.
AGGACAAACAGTCTATGAACTGTACCTTTAACCTGGTCGGTGGTTTCAGGGGAAACTGATGGTGTGAAACTTCCTGAACTGGAGCTTTGACTCTGAGTTGTTGTTGGTGTTGGTGTGGAGGCTGATGGGACTGATGCTGAAAAGGATCAGAGAGTCCAGTTCGGGTTTGAAGTGGTTGGAGCAGCGATCAATGAAAACACAATGAAACAATCAGACACTGAATCAATACTGATACACAGAAATCCTGATGATAAAAAAACGAAAAGAAAGAACTGGTCATATTTTAATTTCTGCTGCTTTAAGGTAATTTAAAAGATGTTTCACATTATCCATTTTGGGGGGATTTGAAATGACAATAAAATTGCTGTTCATTATCAGTTTGTGCACTGTACTGAAGGTATTGTATGTGGATTATGAAGAAACATTTAAATAAAACAAACTCACCATCTGTGACAATGACGAAACGATCCCGGTATGAATCTGGAGACGAAGCTCTGCCGTAACCACACCTGTACCATCCTGTGTCCGACTTGGTCGACTGTTTGATGGTCATATGCAGTCCATATACAGATCCTTCTTTATATTCAATGCTGTATCTGCCACTCTGAGTTTGGTTGCCTTCTGTTTCGATGAGAATGTCTTCTTGTTTTTTACATTTGTCCTTACAGAAGAACTTCTGCCTTCCGTAGACGGTATTGCTGCATCGCCAAGTGAGTTCTCCTCCTTCAGTTTCTGTACGGAAGAAACCTGATTTCCCAGCCAACAGTGCTCCTGAAAAGATGAACAATCAAAGTTACCGTCTGAACTTCTGCAGTCTGATCACAATATTTCCTGCTTCACATTGACACAGATCCACAGAGACACACTGGGAGCTGCCCAGTTCAGCCACAGTCCATGACTAGTGGGGTAATCATTTGCTACATTAATATATTTAGAGTTCATACATCACAAATAAGTAAGTACGTAAAGTTTATTTATTTAGCACCTTTCACAGATACAAAATCACAAAATGGTTTACATTAATAAAAATAATACATCAAGTCAATATTAACAGTAGCGATGACAAGCGCAGTGCTGTCAAGCTAAAATCACAACAAAACAAACAAATGAGGACAGAGACACATAAACAAGTCAAAAGTTCCGAACACAGTCAATAAAAGCAATTAGTAAAGTGGAGCAGTTATTCTGACAGATTAACAAAAGCCTGTCTGAATAAAGACGTTTTTAGCTGCTTCATAAAAATGTCACAGGAGTCTAGAGATCGCAGCGATAGGGGGACGGAATTCCATAAATTGGGTGCGACAGCTTGAAAGGCACGGTCACCTCTGGTTTTATAGCGGGTTTGGGGGACTGCCAGTAGTTTTTGGTCAGAAGACCTAAGAGCCAGATTTGGTGTGTAAGGGAGGAGGAGGTCAGTAATATACTGGGGTGTTTGACCATGCAAGGCTCTAAAGGTTAGCACCAGTATTTTAAAATGGATGCAACATTTAATGGGAAGCCAGTGCAGAGAGGATGAAATAAGGGTGATATGTGATCTCTTGTTATTTCTAGTTAAAAGCCGAGGAGCTGCATTTTGGACTAAATAAAAATAATAATAACTAGAATGGCACTCGGAGAGCGCAGACCACCGCCAAGGTGCCTGACTTTAAAAACAGATCACAGCTCACAGCCGGCGGTAACGTGAGGTGGTCGGCTTGTTATTAACACGGTGTGTTTCGTGTAACGTATCGGCGGATGCCTCTCTCATTCATCAGCCTTGTTATATGCCCGGTTCTGCTCCAGGTTTCTTCCCAGTAATCGGGGAGTTTTTCCTGGCCACAGTGCGCTTGGTGGATCCTGTTGGGTCTCAAAACTATGGTGTACGGTCATAGACCTGCTCTACATATAAAGCGTCTTGAGATAACTTCTGTTGTGATTTGACGCTATACAAAAATAAATTGATTTGATTTGATTTGATTTATGTCTGTATAACGTTACACTACGTTGTCTCTCATCCCGTCATCTACCGCTTTTTTCTTTCTCACCGCAGACGGACAGCAGCTCCAGCATCTCGTCATCAACGCATCAACTTGTCATCAGTTACCTTGCGCATTTGTTATACTCTGTGGTCTTAATGCTCAGTTTGATCGGAATCCTTATAAAAATTCCTGAATCCACTGTGCCAAACCCCACCCCTATAAAAAATTTCATTCATATCCATTGCAAACTTTTGGAGTAATCCTGCTAACAGACAGACAGACAGACAGACAGAGAGACAAACCAACGCCGGTGAAAAAATAACCTCCTTCAAGGCCTTTGTTAATAATTGAAATTGAAATTGAAATAATTCACATTCTTCCCACAATTTCATTCTTTCCTCACTAAATATGGTGAACACACTAAATATATCAGGTTAAAAGACTTTCAGTAGAAACTCACCATCTGAAACTCTGACCTCAAAGTCAGTGTATGACTCTGGAACCAAAGTTTTGCCCGAACCACACCTGTACCGTCCTGCGTCAGACTTGGTCAGATGTCTGATGGTCACAGACAGATATCCTCCTCCTGAAGATCTGTTTGTGTATTCAGTGCTGAATCTGCCACTCTGAGCTCTGACATCATATGTTTTAATAAGAATATCTTCTGCTTTACATTCGTTCTTACAGAAGAACTTCCTGCTTCCATACAAAGACAAGGAGCATGTAATTGAACCATTTCCTCCTTCAGCTCCTATGAAAATGTTGACTTTTGCGCTGACGAGCCGAGTGTTTCCACCACACAGTGCTGTTGAAAATAAGAACAGAGAACACTGATGGTCAGTTCTTTCTGTTATGAGGACTTTCTTATTTCTTTGGTTGTTTTGCCTGACCTGACTCTCGGACGCCCCTGCTCACTTCAGCAGGCCATGTTCTCTCCTCTATAAGGCCTAGGCCACACCGTCTATCTTTACCTGTGTGTGACGGCTCATGGTGCAGACTCCGTCCTTTCCACGCTTCCCATTCATTGCCATGCAATGCATTCTGGCAGCGTGGCGAGAGACGGAGGGTCATGTTGGCCACTCATCTTTTGCATAAAGTTGAGGTCTAGTTTACTTTATGCTAATCAGGGGCGTACAGCGCTACTCTCCGCCTCTGGAAACTCCCTAGAAACTTTTAAACTAACTGTTGTTGATCTAAAACACAGACAGATTTAGCAACTGCATGACTTATTTCTAAAATGTTTTCAGAAACACATTTTGGTGAACTATTTTTGTGATATAAGAGAAGAAAGTTTCCAAACGAGTCGCCATGTTGGTTCTGGTTTGAAAGTTGGGAGCTGCAGCCCACGAGGGAAAGTGTTCGTCCAATCAGGTGCCGAGTGCCTTGTGTCTAGTGGCAGCCCATCAAGCGTCCAATGCTGGGAAGCGAGGCGATCCCTCGTGATAAAAAAAACGTTCCTGTGGACAAGTACCATCACTGAACTGCTGCAGCTCGCACGCGTGTGGCGTCCACACAGACAGCGTTGCTTGAGTTTGTCTCTGATAATGGCACAATATTTATTTTAGACAGAAAAGGTTAAGAATTTGAAACAGAAAACGTTACATCCAAGATGGCGCTAACTACGGCTGCCTCGGCGAGTTGGTGCGCTCTGTTTTTCTTGTTTTTTTGTGTTTCTTTAGTTTTTGGTGAAAGTTCACGGATTGTCTTCTCTAGAGAAGACATCCTTAACCTCAGGGAATCCACCCCAGCAGATCTTTTCCCCAACTTTCTGGCACCTTCAGCAGTTTTAATGCACGTTTTGCTGGGAGCTGTGGCCCTCGGCCGAGCGGCGAAGCGCCGGAGAGGAAAGCGCTCCGGAGCGCTGAATCACTTCAGACAGAGAGGACTAAAAACTCCTCTGCCTGCGATATTCCTCTCCAACGTGCGCTCACTGTGCAACAAAGTGGACGAGTTGCTGCTGATGGTCAGTACTAACAGAGACTTTTCCCTCTCTTCGGTCTTGTGTTTCACTGAGTCGTGGTTGTGTGGAACTATACCGGACTCTGCGCTGCAGCTGCCCGGCTTCCAGCTGTTCCGAGCCGACCGCGACCCGGAGTTATCACACAAGTCAAAAGGAGGGGGAATATGTTTCTATATTAACGACGGCTGGTGCAAGGACGTGACAGTGCTTCAGCGGACATGTTCTCCGGATCTGGAATCATTTATTATCAACTCTAAACCATTTTATTCCCCCCGTGAATTCTCCTCCTTCATTCTGGTCGGTGTTTACATCCCGCCTCAGGCTCATGTGGAGCTCGCGCAGCGGCTGCTTGCCGACCAGATACGGGAGGTGGAGAGAAAAAACCCGGACTCTCTTGTTATCGTTCTTGGGGACTTAAACAAAGGGAACTTATCACAGGAACTCCCAAAATATAAACAGTTTGTTAAATGTCCGACCAGAGAGGAGAACACGCTGGACAAGTGCTACTGTAACATCAGTAAGGCATATCACGCCGTTCCCCGCGCTGCGCTGGGAAACTCCGACCACGTCTTGGTCCACCTCATCCCCTCTTACAGGCAGAGGGTCAAACTGGCTAGACCGGTTGTGAGGACGACCAAGAGGTGGAGCAGCGAGGCGGTGGAGGATCTGCATGAGTGCCTGGACTGCACGGACTGGGAGATGTTTAGGACCGCCACTGACAGTCTGGACGAATATGCAGAGGCTGTGACGTCGTATATCAGCTTCTGTGAGGACAGCTGTATACTGACGCGCACCAGGGTTCACTATAACAACGAGAAGCCCTGGTTCACAGCCAAACTCAAACAGCTTCGTTTGGTTAAGGAAGAGGCATTTAGGAGTGGTGACAGGGAGGGCTTTAAAGAGGCTAAATACGCGTTTGGCAAGGCGGTGAGGGAGGCCAAACTACAAGAGCAGTTCTCAGCCAATGATTCTGCCTCAGTCTGGAAAGGGCTGAGACAGATCACAAACTATAAGCCCAAACCGTCCCACTCCACGAATGACCTCCGACTGGTAAATGAGCTGAATGAGTTTTACTGCAGATTTGACAGACGAAGTGACGGTCCTGGCTGCATCTCCTCTCCCCCCAGCCATCAGCCATCAGCAGCTAACACCAGCACCCCCCAGCTTTCTCCACAAGCACCCAGCCTGTGCACACCCCTCCCCCCCTTCACACCTCTGTCCATCCAGGAGGGGGAAGTCAACAGGCTCTTCAAAGGACAAAACCCCCGCAAAGCAGCCGGCCCAGACTCTGTCTCACCTGCAACCATCAAACACTGTGCAGACCAGTTGTCTCCAGTGTTTACAGGGATTTTCAACACCTCCCTGGAAAACTGCAGGGTGCCGTCCTGCTTCAAAGCCTCCACCATCATCTCGGTCCCCAAGAAGCCAAGGATCACAGGTCTTCAGGACTACAGATCCGTCGCTCTGACCTCTGTGATAATGAAGACCTTTGAACGCCTTGTGCTCCAACACCTAAAGACAATAACCAACCCCCTGCTGGACCCACTGCAGTTCGCCTACAGACCTAACAGATCTGTAGACGACGCAGTAAATTTAGCCCTTCATTACATTCTCCAGCACCTGGACTCCCCTGGCTCCTATGCCAGGATCCTGTTTGTGGACTTCAGTTCCGCATTCAACACCATCAGCCCAGCTCTGCTACAGGACAAGCTTTCCCTGCTGAGCGTGCCTGACTCCACCTGCAGGTGGATCACTGACTTTCTAACTGACAGGAGTCAGCACGTAAGGCTGGGGAAGCAAGTCTCCAACACCCAGACCATCAGCACCGGTGCCCCCCAAGGCTGCGTTCTCTCCCCACTGCTCTTCTCCCTGTACACCAACGGCTGCACCTCCAGACACCAATCTGTCAAGCTCCTTAAGTTTGCAGACGACACCACCCTCATCGGCCTCATCTCCGAGGATGACGAGTCTGCCTACAGATGGGAGGTTGACCATCTGGCATCCTGGTGCAGCCAGAACCACATGGAGCTTAACGCTCTGAAGACAGTGGAGATGGCAGTGGACTTCAGGAGGAACTCAGCCCCGCTCCCCCCCCTCATCCTGCGCGGCTCCCCAGTCAACACGGTGGAGTCGTTCCGTTTCCTGGGCACGACCATCGCCCAGGACCTCAAGTGGGAGCTAAACATTAGCTCCCTCACCAGTAAGGCCCAGCAGAGGATGTACTTCCTGCGGCAGTTGAAGAAATTCAACCTGCCACAGACCATGATGGTGCACTTTTACTCAGCCATCATCGAGTCCATCCTCACCTCCTCCATCACCGTCAGGTTCGCCGCTGCCACCGCCAGAGACAAGGCCAGGCTGCAGCGGGTCATTCGTGCTGCAGAGAAGGCGATCGGCTGTAACCTTCCCTCCCTCCAGGAGCTGTACACCTCCAGGACCTTAAGGAGGGTAGGGAAGATTGTGGCCGACCCCTCCCATCCTGGACACCATCTATTTCAGACTCTGCCATCTGGCAGGAGGTTAAGGTCCATCAGGACCAAAACCTCACGCCACAAAAACAGTTTCTTCCCCATGGCAGTGGGGCTCTCCAACAGCCCATCCGCCCCCCTGTGACTGTCTCTCCCTCACACACTCACTACTGCCCCCTCCCCCTGCCGACACTGACTCTCCCCCCTCTCTCAATATTTGCACTATCTTTATATCATGTTTATAGCGTATTTGTAATTTGTAAATTGTACATTTTTATTATTTTATTCTAACGTTTTTATCTATTCTTTTGTTATTATACAGTTTGTCTTGCACCAACAATGCCAAAGAAAATTCCTAGTGTATACCTCTTACACCTGGCAATAAACACCATTCTGATTCTGATTCTGATTCTAAAGGGTTGAAAAAAAATGTCACGTGTCTGACATATTCTACAGATATAGACATTGAAACTGTGACCTGTGTAATGTTGCTGGTATGATGACAATGCGACTATCAACAGATCATTTTCAATGTCTATTTTTGCTGAGAACTGGGCACGTCACACGGATAAAATAGGCAACACGCTGAACACCTCCCATCCCTGAACCATCCATTAGATGCACTCAGACTCTCTTGCCAGCAGTAAATCACTGTACCCTACCAGTCAGCTTGCATTGTCTGCGTATGGGTCCTATCCCTGTTACGCTGCACACACCAGTCATGACACACATTTGATTTCAATGCAATGCTAGAATAGATTGTGGAAACGCTGCAGCAGAAACTAGTAACAGAATATATCAGAGAACAGGATAACGCTAATTCGTTTTCCACTAATTTCTTTAACGCATTAACTTGCAATCTTTAGGTTGAAGGATTTATAGCTAGAGTGACGATACTGGTATCTTATGAAACTAGTAAACCTAAGGAATCCATTGGTACCAACCATGTCATACTGGCTTGTCGAGAAGGAGGTTAAATAACGCTCCAAATGTACGCTAAATTTTGGAGAGGAAAAATTGGCATGGACATTTTCAAAGGGGTCCCTTGACCTCTGACCTCAAGATATGTGAATGAAAATGGGTTCTATGGGTACCCACGAGTCTCCCCTTTACAGACATGCCCACTTTATGATAATCACATGCAGTTTGGGGCAAGTCATAGTCAAGTCAGCACACTGACACACTGACAGCTGTTGTTGCCTGTTGGGCTTCAGTTTACCATGTTATGATTTTAGCATATTTTTCATGCTAGATGCAGTACCTGTGAGGGTTTCTGGACAATATCTGTCATCGTTTTGTGTTGTTAATTGATTTCCAGTTATACATATATGCATACATTTGCATAAAGCAGCATATTTGCCCACTCCCATGTTGATAAGAGTATTAAATACTTGACAAATCTCCCTTTACAGCAAATTTTGAACAGATAAAAAACCTGTGACTAATTTGCAATTAATTGCGATTAACAATGGACAATTATGCGATTAATCACAATTACATATTTTAATCGATTAAAAGCCCTAAACAGGACATCTGAATAAAGATACAGTAAGTGAAAAACATTGTACATTTGGACCAGGGGTCCCAAACCTTTTTTCCTCTGAGAGCTAATTTAACAAAATGAAAGAGGCTGTGAGCTGCTCATAGCACCAGGTTGAACATCGCCAATAGCAGAGATAATTCCTGTCTTACTTTTATTTTCCTTTAACATCCTTTAACATTTTCAGATCAGTCCTCACCTGAGAAGAAGCAGAAGGACAGAACATGGTGGATATTCATTCTGAATTTGATCCTGATGGAGAAAAATCACTAATCTGCAGGAGAACTGCCTCTATCACTTCACTCCTTCCACTATCTGTCTGTCAGTCAGTCAGGAAGCTGCTTTTAATTTAACATTTCCTTCCTCTATCTCTATTTCTGTTTGCTGTTTTAGCTGCACCCACAATCTGATGATGATCATGATGATGATGATGATGATGAAGTTGAAGGGGGCTACAAGTGTTATATGAATTTCTTTAGATCATTGGTTTCGTGATAAAGCGGCTCTGAAGCTCATTTGACACAGTAACTGCAATAAAATGCTGTAACACATCTGACTGAAAATACTGTTGAATCATGAATTTAAAAGAAATGAAGGAAGCAAAGAGAAAGTTCAGTGAAAAACTTTGTCCCGTTAAAAATTAAAGAAAAGAAGAATAGTGTCGTCAGTAAGAGACTACTTATAGTACAACATAAATTAAGACACTTACTGAAAAACGGAGGTCTGTTCCTCTTTATGATAAACTTTGCTCCTGTTCAAACTTTGACAATCCATACACAACTTCTGTGGCTACAAACTTCTCTATTTTTTAGATGCATCAGACAAACCTAAAATTAACATCATCATTACTGCAAACTGAATGTAGTCAACCGAGTCTGTCCCACTCAATAAAAAGTAGAATAACAGGGCTATTTGTAAATTAAGAAACCCATGACAGGAACACTTGCATTCAAGATGTATAAAGAATTATTATACATACGCAGAATTAATCTGCCTCAAAAGTACATGGGCTGACATTTGTTACCTTATTGCTTTTGTATGACCTTGGGAGCCTGAATTAGCAATGAACTGTTTAGCAGTTTTGAACCAAACAAAACAGACCTCCTCCTCTCAGTGACTTTATTGCATCATCGTCTCTTTGCAGTTGTTTTGCGTCTCCTTGTGGTGTTTCTTTGTCTCTTTCTGGTTACCAAAGAAGAAGAAGAAGAAGAAGAAGAAAAAGAAGAAGAAGAAGAAGAAGAAGAGGAAGAAGAAGAGTTTAAGGCCCATTTCCAATCCGGCCGCTACACCCTCCCACACAGCGGCCACTTCGGGACGAACTTCCCTCTCTGTTATACATAGAAACTGCTATAAAGAAATAACAGACCGTAGAACGCCGTGATTAACCAATCAGAATTGAGTATTCAACAACGCCGTGATAAATATGTATACAACAATTTACAATCTAATGAACATGTCTACCATTTTCTAGACTAGACGAGGGTATCTTTGATCGTAAATACAAGCTGTTTACTTTAAGTTGATAACGTCTGTATGACAATAAAGTAGAATAAATTAAATGTCTCTTAGTTTGAGCAGTTTATAGTAAGTGTTTGTACCGGTAGTCACACGGAACTGACATTAGAGTGTTCCAACACAAAACGGCATTAAGTCCTTCTCTTACATCCATGGTCAAGACAAGTTTAAAAGACAATATCAGGACTAAATGATGGAAATATTACATTGGAGAATCTACTAGGAAAGACATCTAGGAAAGTACACAAACTTCTAATTAATTACTTAAGAGCAACAGGAATAATAGAGAGAATATATTAATTTATTATCATTATTATTATCATTATTATTATTGTTATTATTTTCCTGCCAATCTACTGCTCCACTCTCGCTGTGGTGTTTTCTGTCTTTAATGTAAGAGTGCAGTAACATCTTTCACCACACAGATGAACTGACATTTACCAGCCATTATAATCCAGAGGGGCACTGTTTCACTAATGTAGCCCAGTTAAAATTATGCATACATAAATAGTTGTCTGTGATAAATAAATAAATAGGGTTTGTTAAAAAAGCATGGTTAAAATACATATTTTTCATTGTGTGTTAAAGGGACTGTTTGTAACTTCTTACACGTATAAATCACCCTGGTCGGTGTCCAATGCGCGCTTGTGTGTGGCTAGGCTGTTCAGACTCAGACTCCAACACAAACTACACGGAAGCACCAAAACCGCAAAGTTATATCTAGTGAAGCCCGTCTTGCAAAACAGTGTTGGCCGCGGTCATAGTCCGCGGGGGAGTCCGTAGCCTCGGTCTCCAGGGCCGGAGTCTCTGCTGTACTCTGCTCTTCTGCTCCTCTGCCTGCTTGCCTTCACTCAGCTCGCTCCACTCTCACGTGCATGCGCGCACACTACACACTGCAGAAGAGTTAGTTTAGCTCTGAGAATATCTAGTGAATGAACAGTGGACGTTTGTGCTGAAATAACTGCTGCAGCTCCTCCAGACCAACAGAGGTTTCCCGTGTCTTGTGAAGTGACGGAGCTTCGCAGCGAGAAACGTTATCGTCTCCAACCGGGTGCTTGTGTCTCCCGTGTTCCCTCCGGCCGCGGTCGGGAGGCTGAAGCAGGAAAAGCCAACACTAGGATCAGCAGTGATTCATGGAGAGACCTTCGTCTGGTCAGCTAACATTACTGCCAAGCAGGTGAAATATAGAGTGATATTGTGGTTTTAGCTGACGTGTGTCGCCTCACTGTGTTGAGCGATGCTCGCTCATGTCTATGTAGCGAGCACAAGCGCGAACCCGAAGTGTGTGTATGCATGCAGAGAGAGTGCATGCAGAGAGAGTGCATGAGAGAGAGAGAGAGAGAGGGAGAGAGGGAGAGAGAGAGGGAGAGGAAGAAGAGCGGGAAAGGAGTTAACGAGGTGATTCGCCCGTTTTGAGGTGGAATTCAGAAGTTTGCAGAGAAAGTTTGTATTAAACATGTCTGAGTTTGTCAACTAGAGAGTCTTGGAGTGAAGTGACCGCTAAGTTTTTGGTCCCTACGATCACAAGCAGCGAACCAGGCCTGCAACGATTTGATTTGATATGTTGCCGGCTTACTGTAGTATGTGAATATTGGTGTGTGCACAGTGTGTGTTTGATCACTAAGATAAGTTACGGGAAAATCTACTGTGGCTATGGTTTGAATACACAGTGTGATGGATGTTAAGTAGAAACACTTGTTTAAGAAACAAAAGTGAAAACCACACTTAAGCTTTAGGTTAATATTGTTTTATTTATTTTTTTATGACAATTAAAGTAAGAAATTACTTCTTTCTATTATAAAACGGTTTCTGGGTGTGTTTATTATTTCAGAGGTTAAAGGGTATATAGCCTAAATAGACTGTGGTGCTTATACATTGTGCTAAAGGGTTAGTACACTCAATTATTTCTATAGTGAGTAAATCAGAGTTACCCTACAGAAGTTAATAGGGGGAAAGAACTCAGGGCCCCATCTAAATACATAGAGGGTAGACGGGCTACACTCATTTAAACTCAATAAAATATTTGGAAAACTCAAAAACATAATACAAATTAAGCATGACAAATAAAATGATTTCATAATCAAGCAAAATAGCAATGAGAAATAATGTTGAAAATCTGCTTCTCTTGACTTTCATTACAAAATGCAACTTGGTCTGATTTATTGAACAACTGGACTCATTTCCTGATCTATTGCTCAGAGTTTAGAGGACGAATAAGACAGAAGACAGATGGGACATGTCAGAATAATCAAGGTGATTTACACCCTCAGAGAAATGGTCAGCTCTGTATCATCAACATCATCAGAAGTGATACAAATATATTTACAGTTATTACACGGCTGTGTGGAATACTCAATTCTGATTGGTCAATCACAGCGTTCTGGGGTCTAATTTCTGTATAACAGACCGTTGCTATGTATAACAGACCGTTGCTATGTATAACAGAACGTTGCTATGTATAATAGACCGTTGCTATGTATAACAAACCGTTGCTATGGGAGCAGTTCTGATGTCAGACTCTGAAGGACCGTTTTTGTGTCAAAATATTGATTTCTTCATTGAGTAGCCGTGTATTAAGCGGGATAATGTACAGCCAGCAGGTCATTGTTGTGAGAGAATCCCCTTCAGGGCTTCGCATCGGGGTGCAGCAACAATGACCAGCTCGCTGTAAATTATCCCTTACATAATATCTGCCAACAGTAAAGGAACAAAATGGAACCTTGCAGAACATTATAAGCTGCACAAAATCCAGATTTAAACATTAACATTTGTTTGCTGTCTTAAAGTGTGGAGTAGGTTTGGTCCTGATCTGTGCTGGCTGGATGGAGGGTCTGGTAGATGGGCTCTTCACATGTGGAGACTGGAGCCCAGTTCTCATAGGTGACAGATGCAGGAGAGTAACAGGAGCTCAGCGGTGCTGCAGCACAGTTGGTATGAGAAAAATAAAGCGTTTTTTGAACATTAAAGCTTGTAAATTAATCATGTGCAGCACAAAACAACATCCGGACACAGAGCCAGGTTCACTGGATGGCCAACATGTTGAAACTGGAAAACTTTAAATACTTCTCTTCAGCCAGGCGCTATAGAGTCCCTCTGGCAACTAAAAATGTGTTTAAAAAGTCCGTCATCCCATCTAGTGCTATCAATATTCTTACCTCAACAAATTGACTGAGCAGATCTGAGCCACAGACACTGACATGAACTGTTTTAATGTGTAACATGACCTGTCTATGTATCTGTTTTGTACTAACTGCTGTCTGCTTTTTAATGTTGTTTCTTGTGTTTGGTGAGCCGAAGACAAATTTCCACCCTGGTGGACAATAAATGAAATACAATTTGTCTGAATTGCAAAAATAAAAAGGGTAATTAAACACCATACAGCAATCAAAGAAAAGTCACCTCCATGTGTATGTCGTCTGCATTTCCTCCGGAGTTCACAGCAAAGTTCCTCCTTGTCTTCCATTTGTAGAGGAGCAGCAGAAGAACAGCCAGCAGCACAAAAACACAAGTCACACCGACAACCAGAGGCAGGAAGTAACCTGGGTGAGGGACATGTGAGCAGGGTTAGTATAGTAAACTAAAACCAAAATGAAAATAAGCAGTGATATATAGTCGTAAAACTGCTACTAAATAAAAAAGATATCCTTTAAAGGTGCTATTGATAACATTGATAACATTCAGCCACTAGATGTCACAGTCTCCCTCCCTCGTTCCATTGCATTCACTTCATTGTTGCCAAGCATTTACCATCAAACTCAGCTATCTATTTGTTTCTTTACCGGCAGGAGGACAAACAGTCTATGAACTGTACCTTTAACCTGGTCGGTGGTTTCAGGGGAAACTGATGGTGTGAAACTTCCTGAACTGGAGCTTTGACTCTGAGTTGTTGTTGGTGTTGGTGTGGAGGCTGATGGGACTGATGCTGAAAAGGATCAGAGAGTCCAGTTCGGGTTTGAAGTGGTTGGAGCAGCGATCAATGGAAACACAATGAAACAATCAGACACTGAATCAATACTGATACACAGAAATCCTGATGATAACAATATGGATACTGTTGTTAGATAGACAGATAAATAATCCCTAGATAATCCATAATATTTATATAAATAAGACCTAGTGGTTTAGGGGTTAAGGTGCACATCCACCTGTCTCCCACCCCACACACACATTTCCTGTCATCTTTCTACTGTCAGCGATTCCATATAAGCATAAAAAATCTTCTTCTTCTCGTCTTTTCTTGCACAAATGATATATTTGTGAGTAGCACTGAATGTAAACAGAAACTTTGTTGACAAGAAAACTCCACATGGCACCTTTAATAAAAATGAGAAAATCTTCCTGTCATGATAAAATATCAAAGACATTGGTCTAGATGTTTCTTGACTTGTCATGTGTTCATATCACATGTAAGATAATGTCTTGTATAATGTGTAGTATCTTTAATTAAACCTGAGTTTTACTGTAAAACTTTAATCTTCTACGTACTGACCTGTCTTATATGCTGAAACAGAGAGTGGATATTTTTATTATTCTTATTGGACAGTGTTGTTATTCTTAATTTGACATTTTTAAGAACATTTGTTTTGTTTGAACATGAAGTTGAGACACTGACCGGCAGGAGGATAAACAGTCTATGAACTGTACCTGTAAGCTGGTCGGTGGTTTCAGGGGAAACTGATGGTGTGAAACTTCCTGAAGTGGAGCTTTGACTCTGAGTTGTTGTTGGTGTTGGTGTGGAGGCTGATGGGACTGATGCTGAAAAGGATCAGAGAGTCCAGTTTGGGTTTGAAGTGGTTGGAGCAGCGATCAATGAAAACACAATGAAACAATCAGACACTGAATCAATACTGATACACAGAAATCTTGATGATAACAATAGGATGCTGTTGATAGATAGACAGATAAATAAATACCTAGATAATCCCTAATACATATATAAATAAGACCTAGTGGTTTAGGGGTTAAGGTGCACATCCACCTGGTTCTTTTGGCCAAGCACCCAAACCAGCAGTCTTTTTTTTGCACAACTCATATAATCAAATAACCAAGTTTCTTGGTTTCAAAACAAATATATTTAGTTTCCCCAACCTAAAAAAATAAATAAAATAACTGTTCATATTTTAATTTCCAAGCATTTACCGTCAAACTCAGCCATTTGTCGTTTTTTTCCACACTAACTGACGACCCAGTGATACCACATGATACCATCGTTGTGTTACTATTGGCTCACCAGCCTTGTTAGAAGTGAGAACCAGACGGTGGAAGCATAGCTCTGCTGCTGGGTGCTGATGTTGTAATGGAACAAACTTTCACTTCTTATCAATATACGTTCTTTGATTCAGGTTTTAAAATCTTCATGAAGAGGTAACTGCATTCAAAACAATTGTTAAACCTCAAGGATACACACAGTGTGTTTTAGTGAGTAGCACTGAATGTAGCACTGAAACAGAAACTTCATTTACAAGAAAACTCCACATGGCACCTTTAATAAAACTGAGAAAATCTTCCTGTTATGATAAAATATACAAGACTTTATTCTAGATGTTTCTTGACTTGTCATGTGTTCATATCACATGTAAGATAATGTCTTGTATCTTTAATTAAACCTGAGTTTTACTGTAAAATGGTAATCTTCTACGTACTGACCTGTCTTATGTGCTGAAACAGAAAGTGGATATTTTTATTATTCTTATTGGACAGTGTTGTTATGCATAATTTGACATTTTTAAGAACATTTGTTTTGTTGAAGATGAAGTTGAGACACTGACCGGCAGGAGGACAAACAGTCTATGAACTGTACCTGTAAGCTGGTTGGTGGTTTCAGGGGAAACTGATGATGTGAAACATCCTGAACTGGAGCTTTGACTCTGAGTTGTTGTTGGTGTTGGTGTGGAGGCTGATGGGACTGATGCTGAAAAGGATCAGAGAGTCCAGTTTGGGTTTGAAGTGGTTGGAGCAGCGATCAATGAAAACACAATGAAACAATCAGACACTGAATCAATACTGATACACAGAAATCCTGATGATAAAATTTGGATGCTGTTGATAGATAGACAGATAAATAAATCCCTAGATAATCCCTAATATATATATAAATAAGACCCAGTGACTTAGGGGTTAAGGTGCACATCCACTTGGTTCTTTTGGCCAAACACCCAAACCAGCAGTCTTTTTTTTGTTGCACAAATGATATAATCAAATAACCAAGTTTCTAAGTTTCAAAACGAATATATTTAATTTTTTTCATCCTAAAAAAAACCCAAAATAAATAACTGGTCTTATTTTAATTTCCAAGCATTTAACGTCAAACTCAGCCAATTATCCGTTTTTTTCCACACTAACTGACGACCCAGTGATACCACATGATACCACCTATGTGTTACTATTGGCTCACAAGCCTTGTTAGAAGTGGGAACCAGACGTTGGAAGCATAGCTCTGCTGCTGGGTGCTGATATTGTAATAGAACAAACTTTCACTTCTTATCAATATACGTTCTTTGATTCAGGTTTTAAAATTTTCATGAGGAGGGAACTGCATTCATTTGTTTTGGTGAGTAGCACTGAATGTAAACAGAAACTTTCTTTTCAAGAAAACTCCACATGGCACCTTTAATAAAAATGAGAAAATCTTCCTTTGATATGATAAAATATCAAAGACGTTGGTCTAGATGTTTCGTGACTTGTCATGTGTTCATATCACATGTAAGATAATGTCTTGTATAATGTGTAGTATTTTTAATTAAACCTGAGTTTTACTGTAAAACTTTACTCTTCTACTTACTGACCTGTTTTATGTGCTGAAACAGAAAATGGATATTTTTATTATTATTATTGGACAGTGTTGTTATGCTTAATTTGACATTTTTAAGAAAAAATTGTTTTGTTGAAGATGAAGTTGAGACACTGACCGGCAGGAGGACAAACAGTCTATGAACTGTACCTGTAAGCTGGTTGGTGGTTTCAAGGGAAATTGATGGTGTGAAACTTCCTGAACTGGAGCTTTGACTCTGAGTTGTTGTTGGTGTTGGTGTGGAGGCTGATGGGACTGATGCTGAAAAGGATCAGAGTACAGTTCGGGTTTGAAGTGGTTGGCGCAGCGATCAATGAAAACACAATGAAACAACCAGACACTGAATCAATACTGATACACAGAAATCCTGATGATAAAATTTGGATGCTGTTGATAGATAGACAGATAAATAAATCCTTAGATAATCGCTATTACATATATAAATAAGACCTAGTGGCTTAGGGGTTAAGGTGCACATCCACTTGGTTCTTTTGGCCAAACACCCAAACCAGCAGTCTTTTTTTACACAAATCATATAATCAAATAACCAATTTTCTTGGTTTCAAAACAAATATATTTATTTTTTTTCGTCCTAAAAAAACACAAAAGAAATAACTGGTCATATTTTAATTTCCGAGCATTTACTGTCAAACTCAGCCATTTATCCGTTTTTTTTCCACACTAACTGACGACCCAGTGATACCACATGATACCATCGTTGTGTTACTATTGGCTCACAAGCCTTGTTAGAAGTGGGAACCAGACGGTGGAAGCATAGCTCTGCTGCTGGGTGCTGATGTTGTAATGGAACAAACTTTAATTTCTTATCAATATACGTTCTTTGATTCAGGTTTTAAAACCTTTATGAGGAGGGAACTGCATTCAAAACAATTGTTAAACCTCAAGGATGCACACAGTGCGTTTTGGTGAGTAGCACTGAATGTAAACAGAAACTTTGTTTACAAGAAAACTCCACATGGCACCTTTAATAAAAATGAAAAAATCTTCATGTCATGATAAAATATCAAAGACGTTGGTCTAGATGTTTCTTGACTTCTCATGTGTTCATATCACAAGTAAGATAATGTCTTGTATAATGTGTAGTATCTTTAATTAAACCTGAATTTTACTGTAAAACTTTACTCTTCTACATACTGACCTGTTTTTTGTGCTGAAACAGAAAATGGATATTTTTATTGTTCTTATCGGACAGTGTTGTTATGCTTAATTTGACATTTTTAAGAACATTTGTTTTGTTGAAGATGAAGTTGAGACACTGACCGGCAGGAGGACAGACAGTCTATGAACTGTACCTGTAAGCTGGTCGGTGGTTTCAGGGGAAACTGATGGTGTGAAACTTCCTGAACTGGAGCTTTGACTCTGAGTTGTTGTTGGTGTTGGTGTGGAGGCTGATGGGACTGATGCTGAAAAGGATCAGAGAGTCCAGTTTGGGTTTGAAGTGGTTGGAGCAGCGATCAATGAAAACACAATGAAACAATTAGACACTGAATCAATACTGATACACAGAAATCCTGATGATAAAAAAAACAAAAAGAAATAACTGGTCATATTTTAATTTCTGCTGCTGTAAGGTCATTTAAAAAGGATTTTTTTTGCAGAAAAAAAGACAGAAAAGATGTTTCACATTATCCATTTTGGGGGGATTTTAAATGACAATAAATCTGCTTTTCATTATCAGTTTGTGTACTGAACTGAAGGTACTGTATGTGGATTATGAAGAAACATTTCAATAAAACAAACTCACCATATGTGACAATGACGAAACGATCCCGGTATGAATCTGGAGACGAAGCTCTGCCGTAACCACACCTGTACGATCCTGTATCTGACTTGGTCAAATGTTTGATGGTCATATGCAGTCCAAATATAGATCCTTTTATATATTCAATGCTGTATCTGCCACTCTGAGCTTGGTTGCCTTCTGTTTCGATGAGAATGTCTTCTTGTTTTTTACATTCGTCCTTACAGAAGAACTTCTGCCTTCCGTAGACGGTATGGCTGCATGGCCAAGTGAGTTCTTCTCCTTCAGTTTCTGTACGGAAGAAACCGGATTTTCCAGCCAACAGTGCTCCTGAAAAGATGAACAATCAAAGTTACCGTCTGAACTTCTGCAGTCTGATCACAATATTTCCTGCTTCACATTGACACAGATCCACAGAGACACACTGGGAGCTGCCCAGTTCAGCCACAGTCCGTGACTAGTGGGGTAATCATTTGCTACATCAATATATTTAGAGTTCATACATCATAAATAAGAAAGTAAGTAAAGTTTATTTATTTAGCAGCTTTCACAGATACTAAATCACAAAATGGTTTACATTAATAAAAATAATACATCAAGTCAATATTAACAGTAGCGAAGACAAGCGCAGTGCTGTCAAGATAAAATCACAACAAAATACACAAATGAGGACAGAGACACATAAACAAGTAAAAAATTCCGAACACAGTCAATAAAAGTCCAATAAAAGCAATTAGTAAAGTGGAACAGTTATTCAGACAGATTAACAAAAGCCTGTCTGAATAAAGACGTTTTCAGCTACTTCATAAAAATGTCACAGGAGTCTAGAGATCGCAGCGATAGGGGGACGGAATTCCATAAATTGGGTGCGACAGCTTGAAAGACACGTTCACCTCTGGTTTTATAGCGGGTTTGGGGGGCTGCCAGTAGTTTTTGGTCAGAAGACCTAAGAGCCCGATTTGGTGTGTAAGGGAGGAGGAGGTCAGTAATATACTGGGGTGTTTGACCATGCAAGGCTCTAAAGGTTAGCACCAGTATTTTAAAATGGATGCAACATTTAATGGGAAGCCAGTGCAGAGAGGATGAAATAGGGGTGATATGTGATCTCTTGTTATTTCTAGTTAAAAGCCGAGCAGCTGCATTTTGGACTAAATAAAAAGAATAATAAATAGAATGGCACTCGGAGAGCGCAGACCTCCACCAAGGTGCCTCACTTTAAAAACAGCTCACAGCTCTCAGCTGGCGGTACCGTGAGGTGGTCGGCTTATTATTAACACGGTGTGTTTCGTGTAACGTATCGGCGGATGCCTCTCTCATTCATCAGCCTTGTTATGTCTGTGTAACGTTACACTACGTTGTCTCTCATCCCGTCATCTACCGCTTTTTTCTTTCTCACCGCAGACAGACAGCAGCTCCCGCACCTCGTCATCAACGCGCGACCAACGCATCATCAACTCATCATCATTTACACTGCGCATGTGTTATACTCTGTGGTCTTAATGCTCAGGCTGAATGGAATCCTTAAAAGAATTCCTGAATCTGGATCATGATCCGGATCGCAACCAAACTCTAATGGATTGTTCATTGTGCCAAACCCCACCCCTCAAAAAAATTCAAATCCATCACAAACTTTTGGAGTAATCCTGCTAACAGACAGACAGACAGACAGACAAACCAACGCTTTGGCATTGGCAGAGTTAATAATTATAATAATTAAAGTAACTCACATTCTTCCCACAATTTCATTTGATTTCATTCTTTCCTCACTAAATATGGTGAACACACTAAATATATCAGGTTAAAAGACTTTCAGTAGAAACTCACCATCTAAAACTCTGACCTCAAAGTCAGTGTATGACTCTGGAACCAAAGTTTTGCCCAAACCACACCTGTACCGTCCTGCGTCAGACTTGGTCAGATGTGTGATGGTCACAGACAGAATTGCTCCTCCTGAAGGTTTGTTACTGTATTCAGTGCTGAATCTGCCACTCTGAGCTCTGACATCATCTGTTTTAATAAGAATATCTTCTGCTTTACATTCGTTCTTACAGAAGAACTTCCTGCTTCCATAGGAAGAGAAGTGGCATTCAATTGAACCAGTTCCTCCTTCAGCTCCTGTGAAAATGTAGACTTTTGCGCTGACGAGCCGAGTGTTTCCACCACACAGTGCTGTTGAAAATAAGAACAGAGAACACTGATGGTCAGTTCTTTCTGTTATGAGGACTTTCTTATTTGTTTGGTTGTTTTGCCTGACCTGACTCTCGGACGCCCCTGCTCACTTCAGCAGGCCATGTTCTCTCCTCTATAAGGCCTAGGCCACACGTCTATCTTTACTTGTGTGTGAAGGCTCATGGTGCAGACTCCATCCTTTCCACGCTTTCCATTCATTGTCTATGGAAGCAGCTGTGCAATGCGTTCTTTTCAGCGTGGCGAGAGACGGAGCGTCACGTTGGCCGCTCCTCATTTGGATTAAGTTGAGGTCTAATCTACTTTATGCTAATCAGGGGCGTAAAGTGCGACTCGCTGTCTCTGGAAACTCCCTAGAAACTTTTAAACTAACTGTTATCTAAAACACAGACAGATTTAGCAACTGCATGGCTTATTTCTAAAATGTTTTCAGAAACACGTTTTGGTGAACTATTTTTGTGATATAAGAGAAGAAAGAGCCGCCATGTTGGTTCTGGTTCGAAAGTTGGGAGCTGCAGCCCACGAGGGAATGTGTTCGTCCAATCAGGTGCCGAGTGCCTTGTGTCTAGTGGCAGCCCATCAAGCGTCCAATGCTGGGAAGCGAGGCGATCCCTCGTGATAAAAAAACGCCTCTGTGGACACGTACCATCACTGAACTGCTGCAACTCGCACGCGTGTGGCGTCCACACAGACAGCGTTGCTTGAGTTTGTCTCTGATAATGGCGCAATATTTATTTTAGACAGAAAAGGTTAAGAATTTGAAAGAGAAAGCGTTAAAGGGTTAAAAAAAAAAAAGTCATGTGTCTGACATATTCTACGGATATAGACATTGAAACTGTGAAATGTGAAATGTTGTTGGTATGATGTCAATACGACTATCAACAGATCATTTTCAATGTCTATTTTTGCTGAGAACCGCGCACGTCACACGGATAAAATAAGCAACACGCTGAACACCTCCCATCCCTGAACCATCCATTAGATGCACTCAGACTCTCTTGCCAGCAGTAAATCACTGTACCCTACCAGTCAGCTTGCATTGTCTGCATATGAGTCCTATCCCTGTTACGCTGCACACACCAGCCGTGACACACATTTGATTTCAATGCAATACTAGAATAGATTGTGGAAACGCTGCAGCAGAAACTAGTAACAGCATATATCAGAGAACAGGACTAGGGCTGTCAAAGTTAACACGATAATAAGGTGTTAACTTAAATTTGTTTTAACGCCACTAATTTCTTTAACGCATTAACTTGCAATTTTTAGGTTGAAGGATTTAAAGCTAGGGTGACGATACTGATATCATATGAAACTAGTAAACCTAAGGAATCCATTGGTCCCAACCATGTCATACTAGCTTGTCGAAAAGGAGGTTAAATAATACTCCAAACGTACGCTAAATTTTGGAGAGGAAAAACCTGCATGGCCATTTTCAAAGGGGTCCCTTGACCTCTGACCTCAAGATACGTGAATGAACATGGGTTCTATGGGTACCCACGAGTCTCCCCTTTACAGACATGCCCACTTTATCATAATCACATGCAGTTTGGGGCAAGTCATAGTCAAGTCAGCACACTGACACACTGACAGCTGTTGTTGCCTGTTGGGCTGCAGTTTACCATGTTATGATTTGAGCATATTTTTCATGCTAAATGCCCACTCCCATGTTGATAAGAGTATTAAATACTTGACAAATCTCCCTTTAAGGTACATTTCTGAACAGATAAAAAACGTGTGACTAATTTGCAATTATTTGTGATTAACTACGGACAATCATGCGATTAATGACAATTACATATTTAAATCGATTAAAAGCCCTAAACAGGAAATCTGAATAAAGATACAGTAAGTGAAAAACATTGACCATTTGGACCAGGGGTCCCAAACCTTTTTTCCTCTGAGAGCTAATTTAACAAAATGAAAGAGGCTGTGAGCTGCTCATAGCACCAGGTTGAACATCGCCAATAGCAGAGATAATTCCTGTCTCACTTTTATTGTCCTTTAACATCCTTTAACATTTTCAGATCAGTCCTCACCTGAGAAGAAGCAGAAGGACAGAACATGGTGGATATTCATTCTGAATTTGATCCTGATGGAGAAAAATCACAAATCTGCAGGAGAACAGCCTCTATCACTTCACTCCTTCCACTATCTGTCTGTCTGTCAGTCAGGAAGCTGCTTTTAATTTAACATTTACTTCCTCTATCTCTCTCTTTATGCTTGAAGCTTTAGCTGCACCCACAATATGATGATGATGATGATGATGATGATGATGATGATGATGATGATCCAACACAGTTACTGCAATAAAATACTAAATATACTTTTCTCCTGTTCAGTCACTTACAATCCATACACAACTTCTGTGGCTACAAACTTCTCTATTTTTTAGATGCATCTGACAAACCTCAAAACCAACATCATAGTTACTGCTAACTGAATGTAGTCAACTGAGTCTGTCCCTCATAATAAAAAGTAGAATAACATGGCTATTTGTAAATTAAGAAACCCATGACAGGAACACTTGCATTCAAGATGTATAAAGGATTATTATAAATACGCAGAATTAATCTGCCTCAAAAGTACATGGGCTGACATTCATTACCTTAATGCAGGAAACCCTTTTGTATGACCTCGGGAGCCTGAATTAGCAATGAACTGTTTAGCAGTTTTTAACCAAACCAAACAGACCTCCTCCTCTCAGAGACTTTAATGCATCCTATTTGAATTTTGACCTCAACCAACGGGGCTTGAACCCTAATTAAAGCTGCAAGCTGCGATGAAGGGGCTCTCGCACGTCCTGTGTCCTCTGTCTAAACAACATAGACAGAGAACACATGTAATACCTTTTCTCTAGAACATGAGGTACATGAAGAACATTATGTTGTTGTTATATATGACGTGTGGTACAGCAAACTTGTCATCTTGAAAGCCATGCAACCCAATTCAACATCTTGATTGTTTGAGAAAAGAGAGACAAATATATTGTGCCACACATAAAAGCAGATTGCTTTTCTTTACTTAATTGCTACCTATTTTAACATTGGATATAGTGTGTCAACATGGAGATGCCACTCGAAACCCGGTTCTGAATTCTTTTATCGGTAGTTTTATATGTTTTGGGTCTGGGAGTGGACACAGTGAACCGCTTGTTACTGTAAGTACCTTAAAAGATTCACAAGTAAAAAGCCAGTAAGAGTACTTTATCAAACCACCTGTTCAACAAGCATAAACATGTAGAAAAGGGATACACCAGCTTTACCCGCATCCACCGCTGCAATGTGTTACACAACCACAGTGTGCTTGTTAGGCTAACAGCAAAGTGTTGCAAAACAAGCTAAAACCAACGCTGCCTGTATGAAGCCAAACTGTTTCTTAGTTTGTAACATATGTTAAAACTAGTCAAATTCTTAACTTAGCTACTGGCTGAGGCCTCCAGCACCCTCCCTCTACAGCGGTACCTACAGGCACGTCTTCTTTCTAAACTTCACTCAGCATTTTAATGTCAGAATATTATTTATTTTATTGACATGTTAGATTTGTTTCCAGTGAGATATTATTGAGATGATATACTTATTGACTTTGCTGTTGTAAAAATTACCAGCCAATCCGTAGTCAACATTAAAAACTATATTGTATGCTTGCATCAAGCAGAGAGTGAGAGTGTGCACGGAGGAGGTCACTGATCTGATCACTGATAATTGCACCTATAACTTGCATTGATGATTTAACACATTTTGTATGTAAATTAATAATTAGTTTCACAGAAAACATAAGCAGTTATCATAATATAAACTGAATTTCTCATATAATTTAAGCATGGTGTGCTTACATCACAGTTTTTAAGTCAAGGAAGCAACTTATGTAGAATGTAAGAGAACAGATTTATATAAATCTATAACATAACAGCCATAAAAGCCAAGGTAAAGTAAACTACTAGGAGGCCTGCCATATGGGACAAGCTAAAATCACTTGTTGACACTTACCAAATTCTTGGAAGCTGTAGGTAGGTCAGATGAAAGTTCTGGTGGTGATGAGGTCTCCCCATCTTGGTTTGAACTTCCTGAGAGCTAAACACCACAGAGAGACAAATTTATTAGCATATCTGCAGAACATGAGGTTCACAAGAAGAGCACTACACTCCTACACACTTTAAAGCCAAAACATAATGTGTAATAGGCCCCAGACAGGGCAGAGTCTTTGTATAAAATCATTTATTTTTGAATTTGAGAATCACAGCCCCATCATTATTACCTGGGTTTGGGGTTTTATGTATTCCATGTGCCTGGATAAGCATTTATTGTGATGCTCCCTCAGGCGTTGTAAGTGCACCTTTAACCTGGTGGATCGTGCACTCTGTCTGCAGGAGATTAAGTAGAAAACACTTGATGTAACATAACATCTGTATACCTAGAAATGCAAATTTGTACACTTCTAATGAACATGTCTGCAATTTGCAGATAGCTTTGTTGCTAGGTGCTGATGTTGCAATGGAACGAACAATTGACTTTCACTTCTTGGCAATATACGTTACCTTTGCTACCACTTTTGGCACCATCTTTGCGCTGTGATTGTACTGAGTATCTTCTCACAAATGTTCTAAGTAATTTGCCCTACACAACAGCAGCTGGCGCTCTGAGTCAATTTAAATCTTTCTTCTTATCAATGAATAAATGAAGACTTTTAACCAGTCAAGACCAAGCCCCCAGGAAGAGCGCTTGTTGTTGATGCCGATTTTCGTAGTGACCAAACGGCGGTACTACAACTTTCGTGTCCGTCACGTGATGCCATTGGGCCCAAAAAGACTTTTCCCCATAGACTTTCATTGGGAAAGAGACGTCTGTAACTCAGAGGATAATTTTTTTTCAGGTGAATAAACTTCGCATTACAAACACAATAGCCCTTATTTAAATCATTAGGTCCTAAAAGTTGTAAAATGCACTAATAGCCGAATCCAGAGGTATTTCTCTTCCTCTGTTAATGTGAATGAGCCCCCGACCGAGGCTAGAGCGAGGGCTGGGAGGCGGTTTTAAAGGAAATGCTACCACGCCTGCTCTATGGGCCCAATGGATGCGGAAGATCGCCAGAAGATCCGGGTACTTGATCACTCAGAAGTCGAGCTATTTTGGCTTCATGCCCCACTGAGCAACTCTCATAGGAAAGAACAGGGCTCTGCCTCCAACGCTGTATCCAGTTCTCTTTATACATCCATGGTCAAGACAAGTTTAAAAGACAATATCAGGACTAAATGATGGAAATATTACATTGGAGAATCTACTAGGAAAGACATCTAGGAAAGTACATAAACCTCTAATTAATTACTTAAGAGCAACAGGAATAATAGAGAGAATTTATTAATTTATTATCATTATTATTATCATTATTATTATTGTTATCATTTTCCTGTCAATCTACTGCTCCACTCTCGCTGTGGTGTTTTCTGTCTTTAATGTAAGAGTGCAGTAACATCTTTCACCACACAGATGAACTGACATTTATCAGCCATTATAATCCAGAGGGGCACTGTTTCACTAATGTAGTCCAGTTAATATTATGCATACATAAATAGTTGTCTGTGATAAATGAATAAATAAATAGGGTTTGTTAAAAAAGCATGGTTAAAATAAACATTTTTCATTGTGTGTTAAAGGGAAAGTAAAAAACACACTTACGGTTTAGGTTAATATTGTTTTATTTATTTTTTTATGACAATTAAAGTAAAAAATTACTTCTTTCTATTTTAAAACGGTTTCTGGGTGTGTTTATTATTTCAGAGGTTAAAGGGTATATAGCCTACATAGACTGTGGTGCTTATACATTGTGCTAAAGGGTTAGTACGCTCAATTATTTCTATAGTGACCAAAAGATAAATAACATTGAGTAAATCAGAGTTACCCTACAGAAGTTAAAAGGGGGAAAGACCTCAGGGCCCCATCTACGTACATAGAGGGAAAACGGGCTACACTCATTTGAACAAACTCAATAAAATATTTGGAAAACTAAACAACATAATACAAATTAAGTATGACAAATAAAATGATTTCATAATTCAAGCAAATTAGCAATGAAAAATAATGTTGGAAATCTGCTTCAGACTTTCTTGCCAGCAGTAAATCACTGTACCCTACCAGTCAGCTTGCATTGTCTGCATATGTGTCCTATCCCTGTTACGCTGCACACACCAGCTGTGACACACATTTGATTTCAATGCAATACTAGAATAGATTGTGGAAACGCTGCAGCAGAAACTAGTAACAGAATATATCAGAGAACAGGACTAGGGCTGTCAAAGCTGACGCGATAATAACGCGTTAACGCTAATTAGTTTTCCACTAATTTCTTTAACGCATTAACTTGCAATCTTTAGGTTGAAGGATTTATAGGTAGAGTGACGATACTGGTATCATATAAAACTAGTAAACCTAAGATTTCCTTAGGTGCCAACCATGTCATACCAGCTTGTCGAGAAGGAGGTTAAATAACGCTCCAAATGTACGTTAAATTTTGGAGAGGAAAAATTGGCATGGACATTTTCAAAGGGGTCCCTTGACCTCTGACCTCAAGATATGTGAATGAAAATGGGTTCTATGGGTACACACGAGTCTCCCCTTTACACACATGCCCACTTTATGATAATCACATGCAGTTTGGGGCAAGTCATAGTCAAGTCAGCACACTGACAGCTGTTGTTGCCTGTTGGGCTTCAGTTTACCATGTTATGATTTGAGCATATTTTTCATGCTAAATGCAGTACCTGTGAGGGTTTCTGGACAATATTTGTCATTGTTTTGTGTTGTTAATTGATTTCCAGTAATACATTTATGCATAAATTTGCATACAACAGCATATTTGCCCACTTCCATGTTGATAAGAGTATTAAATACTTGACAAATCTCCCTTTAAGGTACATTTTGAACAGATAAAAAAAACTTGTGACTAATTTGCAATTAATTGTGATTAACTACGGACAATCATGCGAGTAATGACAATTACATATTTTAATCGTTTAAAAGCCCTAAACAGGACATCTGAATAAAGATACAGTAAGTGAAAAACATTGTACATTTGGACCAGGGGTCCCAAACCTTTTTTCCTCTGAGAGCTAATTTAACAAAATGAAAGAGGCTGTGAGCTGCTCATAGCACCAGGTTGAACATCGCCAATAGCAGAGATAATTCCTGTCTTACCTTTATTGTCCTTTAACATCCTTTAACATTTTCAGATCAGTCCTCACCTGAGAAGAAGCAGAAGGACAGAACATGGTGGATATTCATTCTGAATTTGATCCTGATGGAGAAAAATCACAAATCTGCAGGAGAACTGCCTCTATCACTTCACTCCTTCCACTATCTGTCTGTCAGTCAGTCAGGAAGCTGCTTTTAATTTAACATTTCCTTCCTCTATCTCTATTTCTGTTTGCTGCTTTAGCTGCACCCACAATATGATGATGATCATGATGATGATGATGATGATGAAGTTGAAAGGGGCTACAAGTGTTATATGAATTTGTGTAGATCATTGGTTTCGTGACAAAGCGGCTCTGAAGCTCATTTGACACAGTAACTGCAATAAAATGCTGTAACACATCTGACTGAAAATACTGTTAAATCATGAATTAAAAAAAAAAGAAGGAAGCAAAGAGAAAGTTCAGTGAACAACCTTGTCCCTTTAAAAATTAAAGAAGAGAAGAATAGTATCGTCAGTAAGAGACTACTTATAGTACAACATAAATTAAGACACTTACAGGAAAAAAGAAAGGTCTGTTCCTCTTTATGATAAACCTTTCTCCTGTTCACACATTGACAATCCATACAAAACTTTTGTAGCTACAAACTTCTCTATTTTTTAGGTGCATCAGACAAACCTAAAATTAACATCATCATTACTGCAAACTGAATGTAGTCAACCGAGTCTGTCCCTCACAATAAAAAATAGAATAACAGGGCTATTTGTACATTAAGAAACCCATGACAGGAACACTTGCATTCAAGATGTATAAAGAATTATTATACATACGCAGAATTAATCTGCCTCAAAAGTACATGGGCTGACATTCGTTACCTTAATGCAGGAAACCCTTTTGTATGACCTTGGGAGCCTGAATTAGCAATGAACTGTTTAGCAGTTTTGAACCCAACCAAACAGACCTCCTCCTCTCAGTGACTTTATTGCATCATCGTCTCTTTGCAGTTGTTTTGCGTCTCCTTGTGGTGGATTTTTGTCTCTTTCTGGTCACCAAAGAAGAAGAAGAAGAAGAAGAAGAAGAAGAGGAAGAAGAAGAGTTTAAGGCCCATTTCCAATCCGGCCCTACACCCTCCCACACAGCGGCCACTTCAGGATGAACTTCCCTCTCTGTTAAACATAGCAACTGCTATAAAGAAATAACAGACCACAGAATGCTTAACCAATCAGAATTGAGTATTCAACAACGCCGTGTAATAAATATGTATACAACAATTTACAATCTAATGAACATGTCTACCGTTTTCTAGACTAGACGAGGGTATCTTTGATCCTAAATACAAGCTGTTTACTTTAAGTTGATAACGTCTGTATGACAATAAAGTAGAATAAATTAAATGTCTCTTAGTTTGAGCAGTTTATAGTAAATGTTTGTACCGGTAGTCACACGGAACTGACATTAGAGCGTGTTCCAACACAAAACGGCATTAAGTCCGTCTCTTACATCCATGGTCAAGACAAGTTTAAAAGACAATATCAGGACTAAATGATGGAAATATTACATTGGAGAATCTACTAGGAAAGACATCTAGGAAAGTACATAAACGTCTAATTAATTACTTAAGAGCAACAGGAATAATAGAGAGAATATATTAATTTATTATCATTATTATTATCATTATTATTATTGTTATTATTTTCCTGCCAATCTACTGCTCCACTCTCGCTGTGGTGTTTTCTGTCTTTAATGTAAGAGTGCAGTAACATCTTTCACCACACAGATGAACTGACATTTACCAGCCATTATAATCCAGAGGGGCACTGTTTCACTAATGTAGCCCAGTTAAAATTATGCATACATAAATAGTTGTCTGTGATAAATAAATAAATAAATAATTAGGGTTTGTTAAAAAAGCATGGTTAAAATACATATTTTTCATTGTGTGTTAAAGGGACTGTTTGTAACTTCTTACACGTATAAATCACCCTGGTCGGTGTCCCATGCGCGCTTGTGTGTGGCTACGCTGGTCAGACTCAGACTCCAACACAAACTACACGGAAGCACCAAAACCGCAAAGTTGTATCTAGTGAAGCCCGTCTTGCAAAACAGTGTTGGCCGCGGTCGGAGGACGCGGGGGAGTCCGTAGCCTCGGTCTCCAGGGCCGGAGTCTCTACTGTACTCTGCTCCTCTGCTCCTCTGCCTGCTTGCCTTTACTCAGCTCGCTCCACTCTCAAGTGCATGCGCGCACACTACACACTGCAGAAGAGTTAGTTTAGCTCTGAGAATATCTAGTTAATGCACAGTGGACGTTTGTGCTGAAATAACTGCTGCAGCGCCTCCAGACCAACAGAGGTTTCCCGTGTCTTGTGAAGTGCCGGAGCTTCGCAGCGAGAAACGTTATCGTCTCCGACCGGGTGCTTGTGTCTCCCGTGTTCCCTCCGGCCGCGGTCGGGAGGATGAAGCAGGAAAAGCCAACACTAGGATCAGCAGTGATTCATGGAGAGACCTTCGTCTGGTCAGCTAACATTACTGCCAAGCAGGTGAAATATAGAGTGATATTGTGGTTTTAGCTGACGTGTGTCGCCTCACTGTGTTGAGCGATGCTCGCTCATGTCTATGTAGCGAGCACAAGCGCGAACCCGACGTGTGTGTATGCATGCAGAGAGAGTGCATGAGAGAGAGAGAGAGAGAGAGAGAGAGAGAGGAAGAAGAGCGGGAAAGGAGTTAACGAGGTGATTCGCCCGTTTTGAGGTGGAATTCAGAAGTTTGCAGAGAAAGTTTGTATTAAACATGTCTGAGTTTGTCAACTAGAGAATCTTAGAGTGAAGTGACCGCTAAGTTTTTGGTCCCTAGGATCACAAGCAGCGAACCAGGCCTGCAACGATTTGATTTGATATTGTGCCGGCTTACTGTAGTATGTGAATATTGGTGTGTGCACAGTGTGTGTTTGATCAATAAGATAAGTTACGGGAAAATCTACTGTGGCTATGGTTTGAATACACAGTGTGATGGATGTTAAGTAGAAACACTTGTTTAAGAAACAAAAGTGAAAACCACACTTAAGCTTTAGGTTAATATTGTTTTATTTATTTTTTTATGACAATTAAAGTAAGAAATTACTTCTTTCTATTATAAAACGGTTTCTGGGTGTGTTTATTATTTCAGAGGTTAAAGGGTATATAGCCTAAATAGACTGTGGTGCTTATACATTGTGCTAAAGGGTTAGTACACTCAATTATTTCTATAGTGAGTAAATCAGAGTTACCCTACAGAAGTTAATAGGGGGAAATAACTCAGAGCCCCATCTACGTACATAGAGGGGAGACGGGCTACACTCATTTGAACAAACTCAATAAAATATTTGGAAAACTCAACAACATAATACAAATTAAGTATGACAAATAAAATTATTTCATAATTCAAGCAAAATAGCAATGAGAAATAATGTTGGAAATCTGCTTCTCTTGACTTTCATTACAAAATGCAACTTGGTCTGACTTATTGAACAACTGGACTCATTTCCTGATCTATTGCTCAGAGTTTAGAGGACGAATAAGACAGAAGACAGATGGGACATGTCACAATAATCAAGGTGATTTACACCCTCAGAGAAATGGTCAGCTCTGTATCATCAACATCATCAGAAGTGATAAAAATATATTTACAGTTATTACACGGCTGTGTTGAATACTCAATTCTGATTGGTCAATCACAGCGTTCTGGGGTCTGTAATTTCTGTATAACAAACCGTTGCTATGTATAACAGACTGTTGCTATGTATAACAGAACGTTGCTATGTATAATAGACCGTTGCTATGTATAACAAACCGTTGCTATGGGCGCAGTTCTGATGTCAGACTCTGGCGGACCGTTTTTGTGTCAAAATATTGATTTCTTCATTGAGTAGCCGTGTAACAAGCGGGATAATGTACAGCCAGCAGGTCATTGTTGTGAGAGAATCCCCTTCAGGGCTTCGCATCGGGGTGCAGCAACAATGACCAGCTCGCTGTAAATTATCCCTTACATAATATCTGCCAACAGTAAAGGAACAAAATGGAACCTTGCAGAACATTATAAGCTGCACAAAATCCAGATTTAAACATGAACATTTGTTTGCTGTCTTAAAGTGTGGAGTAGGTTTGGTCCTGATCTGTGCTGGCTGGATGGAGGGTCTGGTAGATGGACTCTTCACATGTGGAGACTGGAGCCAAGTTCTCATAGGTGACAGATGCAGGAGAGTAACAGGAGCTCAGCGGTGCTGCAGCATAGTTGGTATGAGAAAAATAAAGCGTTTTTTGAACATTAAAGCTTGTAAATTAATCATGTGCAGCACAAAACAACATCCAGACACAGAGCCAGGTTCACTGGATGGCCAACATGTTGAACGACTTTATCTTTTAAGGACACTTAGTGGCCTCGTTGTCAGTCGGCAGATTTTAGAATTAGTGTATAAAACTATTGTTGAGAGTGTTTTAACCTTTCACCTTCCTGCCTGGTACGATCACCTTAACTGTAGATATAAGAATAAACTCTCTAGGATTGTGTAAGTAGCAAGCAAAGTAGTTGAAAAACCCCAAAAGTCCTTGACTCAACTTCTAAAGCAAGGACGAGGAAGAAAATGATGAGCATCCTGGCAGATAGCTCCCATCCTCTCTTCAGCCAGGCGCTATAGAGTCCCTCTGGCAACTAAAAATGTGTTTAAAAGTCTGTCATCCCATCTAGTGCCATCAATATTCTTACCTCAACAAAGTGACTGAGCAGATCTGAGCCACAGACACTGACATGAACTGTTTTAATGTGTAACATGACCTGTCTATGTATCTGTTTTTTACTAACTGCTGTCTGCTTTATAATGTTGTTTCTTGTGTTTGGTGAGCCGAAGACAAATTTCCACCCTGGTGGACAATAAATACAATAAAATTTGTCTGAATTGCAAAAATAAAAAGGGTAATTAAACACCATACAGCAATCAAAGAAAAGTCACCTCCATGTGTATGTCGTCTGCATTTCCTCCGGAGTTCACAGCAAAGTTCCTCCTTGTCTTCCATTTGTAGAGGAGCAGCAGAAAAACAGCCAGCAGCACAAAAACACAAGTCACACCGACAACCAGAGGCAGGCAGTAACCTGGGTGAGGGACATGGGAGCAGGGTTAGTATAGTAAACTAAAACCAAAATGAAAATAAGCAGTGATATATAGTCGTAAAACTGCTACTAGATAAAAAAGATATCCTTTAAAGGTGCTATTGATAACATTGATAACATTCAGCCACTAGATGTCACAGTCTCCCTCCCTCGTTCTGTTGCATTCACTTCATTGTTGCCAAGCATTTACCATCAAACTCAACCATTTATTTGTTTCTTTACCGGCAGGAGGACAAACAGTCTATGAACTGTACCTGTAAGCTGGATGGTGGTTTCAGGGGAAACTGATGGTGTGAAACTCTCTGACCTGGAGCTTTGACTCTGAGTTGGTGTTGGTGTTGGTGTTGGTGTGGAGGCTGATGGGACTGATGCTGAAAAGGATCAGAGAGTCCAGTTTGGGTTTGATGTGGTTGGAGCAGCGATCAATGAAAACACAATGAAACAATCAGACACTGAATCAATACTGATACACAGAAATCCTGATGATAAAAAAAAGAAAAGAAATAACTGGTCATATTTTAATTTCTGCTGCTGTAAGGTCATTTAAAAAGGTGTTTTTATGCAGAAAAAAAGACAGAAAAGATGTTTCACATTATCCATTTTGGTGGGATTTTAATTGACAATAAATCTGCTTTTCATTATCAGTTTGTGTACTGAACTATGTGGATTATGAAGAAACATTTCAATAAAACAAACTCACCATATGTGACAATGACGAAACGATCCAGGTATGAATCTGGAGAAGAAGCTCTGCCGTAACCACACCTGTACGATCCTGTGTCCGACTTAGTCAACTGTTTGATGGTCATATGCAGTCCAAATACAGATCCTTTTATATGTAATGCTGTATCTGCCACTCTGAGCTTGGTTGACTTCTGTTTCGATGAGAATGTCTTCTTGTTTTTTACATTCGTCCTTACAGAAGAACTTCTGCCTTCCGTAGACGGTATTGCTGCATGGGTAAGTGATTTCTTCTCCTTCAGTTTCTGTATGGAAGAAACCTGATTTTCCAGCCAACAGTGCTCCTGAAAAGATGAACAATCAAAGTTACCGTCTGAACTTCTGCAGTCTGATCACAATATTTCCTGCTTCACATTGACACAGATCCACAGAGACACACTGGGAGCTGCCCAGTTCAGCCACAGTCCGTGACTAGTGGGGTAATCATTTGCTACATCAATATATTTAGAGTTCATACATCATAAATAAGTAAGTAAGAAAAGTTTATTTATTTAGCACCTTTCACAGATACAAAATCACAAATTGCTTTACATTAATAAAAATAATACATCAAGTCAATATTAAAACTAGCGATGACAAGCGCAGTGCTGTCAAGATAAAATCACAACAAAACACACAAATGAGGACAGAGACACATAAACAAGTCAAAAGTTCCGAACACAGTCAATAAAAGGCCAATAAAAGCAATTAGTAAAGTGGAGCAGTTATTCAGGCATATTAACAAAAGCCTGTCTGAATAAAGACGTTTTCAGCTGCTTCATAAAAATGTCACAGGAGTCTAGAGATCGCAGCGATAGGGAGACGGAATTCCATAAATGTATGGAATTCCGGCTGTATGACGTTACACCACGTTGTCTCTCATCCCCTCATCTACCGCTTTTTTCTTTCTCACCGCAGACAGACAGCAGCTCCCACACCTCGTCATTATCGCCATCAACGCGTCATCAGTTACAATACGCCTGTTTTATACTCTGTGGTCTTAATGCTCAGGCTGATCAGAATCCTTAAAAAAAATCCTGAATCCGGATCATGATCCGGATCGCCACCAAAATCTAATCGATTGTTTATTGTTCCAAACCCCACCCCTCCAAATTCATTCAAATCCATCGCAAACTTTTGGAGTAATCCTGCTAACAGACAGACAGACAGACAGACAAACCAACGCCGGGGAAAACATAACCTCCTTCAAGGCCTTTGGCATTGGCAGAGGTAATAATTATAATAATTGAAATAACTCACATTCTTCCCAGAATTTAATTTGATTTCATTCTTTCCTCACTAAATATGATGAACATACTAAATATATCAGGTTAAAAGACTTTCATTAGAAACTCACCATCTGAAACTCTGACCTCAAAGTCAAAGTATGAGTCTGGAACCAAAGTTTTGCCCAAACCACACCTGTACCGTCCTGCGTCAGACTTGGTCAGATGTGTGATGGTCACAGTCAGAATTGCTCCTCCTGAAGGTTTGTTACTGTATTCAGTGCTGTATCTGCCACTCTGAGCTCTGACATCATATGTTTTAATAAGAATATCTTCTGCTTTACATTCGTTCTTACAGAAGAACTTCCTGCTTCCATTCGAAGACAAGTGGCATTCAATTGAACCAGTTCCTCCTTCAGCTCCTGTGTAAATGTTGAGTTTTGCGCTGACGAGCCGAGTGTTTCCACCACACAGTGCTGTTGAAAATAAGAACAGAGAACACTGATGGTCAGTTCTTTCTGTTATGAGGACTTCCTTATTTGTTTGGTTGTTTTGCCTGACCTGACTCTCGGACGCCCCTGCTCACTTCAGCAGGCCATGTTCTCTCCTCTATAAGGCCTAGGCCACACCGTCTATCTTTACCTGTGTGTGACGGCTCATGGTACAGACTCCATCCTTTCCACGCTTCACATTCATTGTCTATGGAAGCAGCCGTGCAATGCATTCTGGCAGCGTGGCGAGAGACAGAGCATCACGTTGGCCGCTCCTCATTTGCATAAAGTTGAGGTGTAGTTTACTTTATGCTAATCAGGGGCGTAAGGCGCAACTCGCCGTCTCTGGAAACTCTTTAGAAACTTTTAAACTAACTGTTGTCGATCCAAAACAAAGACCATATTTATTTTATTTATTTATCAGAACTATTTTTGTGATATAAGAGAAAGTAGTTTCTAAACTAGTCGCCATGTTGGTTCTTTGAAAGCTGGGAGCTGCAGCCCGAGAGGGAAAATGTTCGTCGATCAGGTGCCGAGTGCCTTGTGTCTAGTGGCAGCTCATCAAGCGTTCACTGCTTGGAAGCGAGGCGATCCCTCGTGATAAAAAACGCCCCTGCGGACACGTACCATCACTGAACTGCTGCAGCTCGCACGCGTGTGGCGTCCACACAGACAGCGTTGCTTGAGTTTGTCTCTGATAATGGCACAATAATTATTTTAGACAGAAAAAGGTTAAGAATTTGAAACAGAAAGTGTTAAAGGGTTAAAAAAAAAATGTCATGTGTCTGACATATTCTACAGATATAGACATTGAAACTGTGAAATGTGTAATGTTGCTGATAAGAGGTCAATACGACTATCAACAGATCATTTTCAATGTCTATTTTTGCTGAGAACCGCGCACGTCACACGGATAAAATAGGCAACACGCTGAACACCTCCCATCCCTGAACCATCCATTAGATGCACTCAGACTGTCTTGCCAGCAGTAAATCACTGTACCCTACCAGTCAGCTTGCATTGTCTGCATATGTGTCCTATCCCTGTTACGATGCACACACCAGCCATGACACACATTTGATTTCAATGCAATGCTAGAATAGATTGTGGAAACGCTGCAGCAGAAACTTGTAAAAGAATATATCAGAGAACAGGACTAGGGCTGTCAAAGTTGATGCAATAATAACGCGTTAAAGCAAATTCGTTTTCCACTAATTTCTTTTACGCATTATCGCAATTTGGGATTTTTAGGATGTAGGATTTAAAGCTAGAGTGACGATAATATGAAACTAGAAAACCTAAGGAATCCATTGGTACCAACCATGTCATACTGGCTTGTCGAGAAGGAGGTTAAATAACACTCCAAACGTACGCAAAATTTTGGAGAGGAAAAACTGGCATGTCCATTTTCAAAGGGGTCCCTTGACCTCTGACCTCAAGATATGTGAATGAAAATGGGTTCTATCGGTACCCACGAGTCTCCTCTTTACAGACATGACCACTTTATGATAATCACATGCAGTTTGGGGCAAGTCATAGTCAAGTCAGCACACTGACACACTGACAGCTGTTGTTGCCTGTTGGGCTGCAGTTTACCATGTTATGATTTGAGCATATTTTTCATGCTAAATGCAGTACCTGTGAGGGTTTCTGGACAATATTTGTCATTGTTTTGTGTTTTTAATTGATTTACAGTAATACATTTATGCATAAATTTGCATACAACAGCATATTTGCCACACTCCCATGTTGATAAGAGTATTAAGTACTTGACAAATCTCTCTTTAAGGTACATTTTGAACAGATAAAAAACGTTTGACTAATTTGCAATTAATTGCGATTAACTACGGACAATCATGCGATTAATGACAATTACATATTTGAATAAAAAGCCCTAAACAGGACATCTGAATAAAGATACAGTAAGTGAAAAACATTGTACATTTGGACCAGGGGTCCCCAACCTTTTTTCCTCTGAGAGCTAATTTAACACAATGAAAGAGGCTGTGAGCTGCTCATAGCACCAGGTTGAACATCGCCAATAGCAGAGATAATTCCTGTCTTACTTTATTGTCCTTTAACATCCTTTAACATTTTCAGATCAGTCCTCACCTGAGAAGAAGCAGAAGGACAGAACATGGTGGATATTCATTCTGAATTTGATCCTGATGGAGAAAAATCACTAATTTGCAGGAGAACTGCCTCTATCACTTCACTCCTTCCACTATCTGTCTATCTGTCAGTCAGGAAGCTGCTTTTAATTTAACATTTACTTCCTCTATCTCTCTTTCTGTTTGCTGCTTTAGCTGCAACCACAATATGATGATGAACATGATGATGATGATGATGATGATGATGTTGAAGGGGGCTACAAGTGTTATATGAATTTGTGTAGATCATTGGTTTCGTGATAAAGCGGCTCTGAAGCTCATTTGACACAGTAACTGCAATAAAATGCTGTAACACATCTGACTGAAAATATTGTTAAATCATGAATTAAAATAAATGAAGGAAGCAAAGAGAAAGTTCAGTGAACAACCTTGTCCAGTTAAAAATTAAAGAAAAGGAGAATAGTGTCGTCAGTAAGAGACTTACTTATACCCCTTTCACATCGAGGGCTCAACCAAGGTAGAACTAGGGTTGGTTGTGTGTATAAAAGGATTAACCCTTTGATCGACTCGCCTTTGCGACCCAGAGAGTTGGATCGGACCAGGGTTGGACCAGGGTCGATTTCGATGTGAATTGCACGAACCAGGGACGCTAACAAACGGGGCGGGACAAATCTATTCGGTTGCAAATGAGGGCCCACAGTCCGTGACGTAACTGTCACAGGTTGCCGTGCCTCATAAACAAACTGTGGGACGGCAGCAGAAATGATTACAAACACACCGGAGGGGAACGACAGACGAGACCAACACAGATATATGGCGAGACATCTTGGTTTGGGAGCTCATGACCGTCCGCGGTGAGGAAGAAAAAAGCGGTAGATGACGGGATGGTGAGAGACAACTAGTGTAACATTAAACGAACATTACAAGGCTGCCGAATGAGGGAGGCTTCCGCTGTTACGTTACACTGAAACACACCGTGTTAATGATAAGCCGATCACCTCACGGTACCACCAGCTGTCCTCACATTTGTTTTTAAAGCATGTTTACACGTCTTCTATTTGTAACGTTACCTTTTTAAAATTGTATCTCTCAAAATAAACCTGCATGCATTGCTCCCAGGTTGTGACCCAGGTCGTATCTGAATTGTCCTGACCAGGGTTCAACCCGAGTTGACTGGCTTGGTTTGATTGAAAAAAGGAGGGTTGGACCAGGGTTAACCTAACCTGGTCCAACCCTGGTCATTGGTATGAAAAGGGTATTATAGTACAACTTAAAGTAAGACACTTACTGTAAAACGGAGGTCTGTTCCTCTTTATAATAAACTTTGCTCCAGTTCACACACTGACAATCAATACATAACTTCTGTGGCTACAAACTTCTCTATTTATTAGATGCATCTGACAAACCTCAAAATCAACATCATCATTACTGCAAACTGAATGTAGTCAACCGAGTCTGTCCCTCACAATAAAAAGTAGAATAACACGGCTATTGGTAAATTTAGAAACCCATGACAGGAACACTTGCATTCAAGATGTATAAAGGATTATTATACATACGCAGAATTAATCTGCCTCAATAATACATGGGCTGACATTCGTTACCTTAATGTAGGAAACCCTTTTGTATGACCTCAGGAGCCTGAATTAGCAATGAACTGTTTAGCAGTTTTGAACCAAACCAACAGACCTCCTCCTCTCAGTGACTTTATTGCATCTTGTTGTGGTCATTTTGCGTCTCTTTGAAGCCTTTGTGTCTCTTTGTGATTGTTTTGATTCTTTTAAGTCTCTTCAAAGCAGTTTTGTGTGTCACTGTGGTCACTTTGCATCTCTTTGTAGTTGTTTTCTATTTCTTTGCGGTTGATTTGCATCTTTTTGTGGTCATTTTGTGTCTCTTTGAAGCCCTTGAAGCAGTTTTGCGTATCTTTGCAGTTATTTGGGGTCTTTTTGCAGCACTTTGTAGTCATCTTGTATCTCTTTGGAGTCCTTTATGTTTAGTTGTGATTGTTTTGAGTCTTTGCAGTTGTTTTGCATCTCTTTTGCAGATGTTTTGGGTCTCTTTTGTGGTCATTTTGCATCTCTCTGAAACACTTTTGCATCTCTTTTTGTGGTTATTTTGTCGTGACTGTCAACTATAAGCCTGTTTTGACCTCGGTAAAACTGCCTGTCAAGAAACTAGCCATGTTTGAGTGTAGTTTCTGCTTCCTGTTATCTTTACAGAATAGGTTTAGCAAGAACTGGCCGAATGTGAACTGTCTACCACAAAATTGGGGAAATGAAAGCCAATGTTCTTTATATGATTTCAGAGTACAGGGGTGGTTTGTGGATAAAGAGACTGGTTTCTCGAAACTCCATATTGTCAGCCAAATCAAGGAAGCTGCATCACTGGGTTTAGTTAGGTAGGTGTTTGTTTGGTTTAATCTGAAAAGTGTCATTATGACTCAAATCTTCTGGCTCCACTAAATTAGTTTTGATAAACCTAATTAAAAGCCCCCAATCCTATACAGTGACATGTAACGTTTACACATCAAAAACCGTGTGATGCAACATGTTATGTCAAAAAGAAAAAAATGTATGAAAAGGTCAGGGTTTAAAGCTCACTTGATGTAGCCAACATTTGTTCAACCATAGTGCCTTTTTTTAATACTACGACTAGAGGGGGACCAGAGTCAGATATTTTCAAATTCTACACATTCTGAAGTGAAATGTTGTTAAATCAAAAGGCTTTTCCCCAAACTGACTTTATGAATATACAGCTGTCCAATTTAAAAATATGCTCCAATGTATGTACAGCAGAAGATGTAATAAGCTCCTTCCCTCCATTGTTTGTTCTGTCTTGCAGAAAGAGTATATTCTTCTTTTTATTGTCTCTTCATTTACATTGCTGCTTTGTGTTTGTAGTAAAACAGATGAAGAAATATTATAAGGCTGTTTTATTGTTGTAATTTGGCAAAGATGACCATCATAGGAACTGATACACACAATAAATTAATTATATATATTTTTTACATTAATTAAAAATAAACCAGTGCTATAACTTTGTTTGATAAGTATACACTTAGGTTTGTACATATTTTTAATTAAATTTCCTCTTACTATGTTTATGTTATGCACACCAAAGCAAATTCCTTGTATACATGAAAACCTACATTCTGATTCTGATACACCTTTGGAGCTAATTTCCTGCCAAAACCTAACAAACAAACCAAACATGTTACAAAAGCTCCACGATTCACTAACAAACATAGTGTGGTTTGCAAATACAAAACACCTTTAATAAAAAAAATGTTGGCAAATGCATATACAATCAAATATAACAAATACACAACATATTTCTAATACATCATACTTCAAAAACAAATACAGCGAGGTCAATGCCTAACTTTAACAATCTTGCAAGAGTTTCCTCAGTTTGCTGGCTCCCTTCTAGCCACTATCACCAAAGGGTATAGAAACAAAGGGACGAAACTTCTGTTTTCTTTTTACAACAGCCGCTGCCGCCATTTTGGACTGAGGGCGCTTATTATATTTATAATATTTTATTGTTCAACACAGGCCATTTTGGTAGAATATGACAATAGAAT
The DNA here is from genome assembly GCF_043250625.1 of Sebastes fasciatus. NCBI lineage: Eukaryota > Metazoa > Chordata > Actinopteri > Perciformes > Sebastidae > Sebastes > Sebastes fasciatus. The sequence continues at coordinate 28,518,258 of NC_133802.1, read as the reverse complement.
AGAAATTATTTTGTTTTACTTTTGTACAGCACTTTGTAGACGGACGTTTTACTAGCGTCTGGTAGTCGCATTCAGTCCAAAATGGTGGAAGCAAAGCTTTGTTGCTAGGTGCTGATGTTACAATGGAATGAACAATTGACTTTCACTTCTTGGCAATATAGGTTACCTTTGATACCACTTTTGGCACCATCTTTCCACTGTGATTGTACTGAGGATTTTCTCACAAATGTTCTAAGTAATTTGCCCTCCACAACAGCAGGTGGCGCTCTGAGTCAATTTAAATCTTTCTTCTTATCAATGTATAAATGAAGACTTTGAACCAGTCAAGACCAAGCCCCCAGGAAGAGCGCTTATTGTTGATGCCAATTTTCGTAGTGGCCAAACGGCGGTACTACAACTTCCGTGTCCGTCACGTGATGCCATTGGGCCCAAAAAGACTTTTCCCGTAGACTTACATTAGGAAAGAGATGTCTGTAACTCAGAGGATCATTTTTTTTGAGGTGAATCAACTTCCCAGTACGAACACTTGAATAGCCCTTATTTAAATCATTAGGTCCTAAAAATTGTAAAATGCACTAATAGCTGAATCCAGAGTTATTTCTCTTCCTCTGTTAATGTGAATGAGCCCCCGACCGAGGCTAGAGCGAGGGCTGGAAGGCGGAAGGAAACGCTACCGCGCCTGCTCTATGGGCCCAATGGATGCGAAAGATTGCCGGAAGATCCGGGTACTTTATCACTTAGAAGTCGAGCTATTTTGGCTTCATGCCCCACTGAGCAACTCTCATAGGAAAGAACAGGGCTCTGCCTCCAACGCTGTATCCAGTTCTCTTTATACATCCATGGTCAAGACAAGTTTAAAAGACAATATCAGGACTAGATGATGGGAATATTACATTGGAGAATCTACTAGGAAAGACATCTAGGAAAGTACACAATCTTCTATTAATTACTTAAGAGCAACAGGAATAATAGAGAGAATTTATATATTTATTATCATTATCATTATCATTATCATTATTATTATTTTTCTGCCAATCTACTGCTCCACTCTCTCTATGGTATTTTCTGTCTTTAATGTAAGAGTGCAGTAACATCTTTCACCACACAGATGAACTGACATTTACCAGCCATTATAATCCAGAGGGGCACTGTTTCACTAATTTGAACAAAGTCAATAAAATATTGCAGCCTGTCACTGAAAGAGCTTTAGAAGACCTGACAAACGGACTTAGAATAACTTTCTTCATTTATCAGAATGATTTCTTTTTCATGATCTGTTATTTCCCCTGTTAACTTTTATCAAGGATACAATTAAAGTCAGAGAAGGAGTAGGAGAGTCTGTCTGTCAGCAACAAACACCTTTTACATCATTTATCCTCATTTCCATTCAGTCACATGTGAGGCTGATAATTCCTGAATGTCAGGTTTGATATGAGTTACATCATTTACATTTTCCCTGAAACATTCAGCCTAATAAATAATGTCCAGTGTTCAAAAGACACCATAGTCATATTCTGGGTTATTAAATAACAATCAGAATATCAATAACTACAGACATTAATAATGAATAAATAATATAAAGATATTTTGCCAGTAGAGATGGTTCCTGGTCCTCTAAGCAGGACTCAGTCCAAAGTAGAAATACAGACTGCAGCTGTTATTCATGTGCAGGTGTTTGTTAAACAGGTAACAGGCTACAGAGAGGAAACACTGCTGCTCTGCCACTGAGAATAACTGTTAGTCTTTATTAGTATTATTAGTATTAAGTTCAGACATAAACTCCATCTAAAGTCGCTACAGCTGTTAAAGCTTACTGACAGCTGATCCAGCTGTGATCAGCTGCTGCTGTCATCAGAAATGGATGTCGCTTCACGAGACGCTTCAGAGGAAACAACATCTCACTTCTCTTAAAACGGATTTTCTCGTTTCCTCTCTCCTCACATGGTTTCCTTGCGTCTCTCCATGCTTCCCTGGTGGGAGGGACTAAGACGCAAGGAAAAGACGCAAGTGAGGGAAACATGGATGCAATCAAGAGCTTTGGGATGCACCCCTAAAATGCATTTCGAGGAGATGCAGATCGAGGAGGCTTGCCGGAGGAGCTATGAGCGAGGATACACTGCTGTAGCCTGCATAAAGTAATGCAATGTCAGCATCAAACCCGAAAATGTTATCCCCAAGGAGAAATTGGGTCAAGTTACAGGATAGTTGCTCACACTCCACAGACATTAGTGAAATAAGAAAATATAAAAACAAATGTTAAAAAAATATTCGCATCAGTCAAAATAGTCATATATAGATATATATATGGTCATAATAGACCAATAATATTATTGCACTGAACATGACTCAATAGCAACACTGAACATAAAACCTCTTATCACATGAGCTGATGTGAAAGCCTATTTTAACATCCCATGGGCCTACAAATTATAATAAATACCTGTGGTCTGTCAAGCTCTTTTGAGATTGTAACAGTAAGTAAGGGCTTTAAATAAACTAGAGCATGGAAAAAATGGGAAATTAGTGCATGGGAAGAGCTTACGGTTCATGTAGTCCTGGCCACTGGGTCCGGGAGGGGTCTTCACTCGTATGTGGCACCCGTCAATGGCACCCACACAGGTGGAAAACACAGGGCTGTTGGCTGTTGGCCAGCTGCTGGAATTGCAGCCCAATCTCCTTCAGCTCTGGAGCAGCAGGCAGTGTGATGACTGTGAGCCGGAGAGCAGCAATCTCCCCAACTCCCTTGTGGACCAGCCTGTGTATAGTCGAAACTGGAACTTGAAAGGCCCGGGACACCACACTGTACGACAAACCGTGTGCCAGCCAGTACACGGTTACCAGTACAGTGATGTGGGATCCCCAGGCCTGTCTCCTCTCAGGTCCCAGACACAACATCAAGGCCTCCAAGGACTCACGGCTGAGCCGGTAATCATTAAGGAGGTCATGCTTCCCATTAAAATACATTTTTAACTGGGGAACAGTGTTGTTCAGGCACTTATAGACAGCCGCTGGTGGATCTTCAGCCTACAGAATAGAATAAAATAAAAGCTGTTAAAGTGTGCATGTGTTACCCTTAAGCCAGCAAACTCTGCACAATAAAATGTTTTGTCAACATTAAAAACACAACTTTCTATCCTTTTGGACAAACATGTTGCATGTCTGATACCCTAATAGCATGTCTCAATATATGCATTACCTTATTGCTACTTGTAGTTGGTCATCTTTAATGCCAATCAAATGAGTGCCCTCTTTTACAACTATAAAAGAAGCAGTCATAAATAGGCCTACCTCATGCTGGATGGCATGACGCATCCTTGCTCTCCAGCATGCCATGCTGCAGCTGATGCCACTGCCATAGGGCGCTGGTTAGCTCACAGCTAACCTAGTTTAATGCTTGACTTTCTGTCTGAAGAAACTTTGAGCAGGGCAATGAAATGCTCGCCGCTGCCTCCTCTGGTTAAAATTCCTCATTAACGGTAGTGTGATACGTGTACGGACATTGAGATGCTCAACAGAATATGTAGATAGGATGACAGCCTTTGAGAGGAAAATTTTACGTATTTTGTTTTCATATAAAAGAAACGTTTCAGAGGATTCAGAGAAGGTCGTGTGATCTTTCTTTTGCAGATTTTCGGTTCATGTCTCAGAATCGAAGTGACTTTATTCTCCAACGACAATAAATGTACATAAATGTATGGCGGTGATGCTGATGCAGAAACATATTGACAAAATAGCCATAAAGTATTATTAATACACACAGTGGGAGATTGTACAGACCGACAGTCAGTATTCAACCACTATGTGCATTAAGGGAAAAATCCCCACTTTTTTATCTGACTGACAGATCTCATTGATCTGTTGCGATTTTGTGACAATTTTGCTCACTTGCCTTTTAATTTACAGATGCATCATTTGTAAATCACTTTCCCAGAATGCCTTTTGAGACTCCTGAGGGGAACAGGGACACCTTACATTTTTTACTGTTTTCTGCTGCTGTCTCTTCTCTGAGGATTTCTTCCTGTATGACCACAATGTTTTTTTTTAATATGTTAAATTGTTCATATTAAGCCTACACATTTGTGTTGCTCATTTGGGGGGTTTTAGCAGCAGGATGGTTCACGGTGTGGTTGGGGCTTCAGACGCTGGTTGTGTTGGACCTGTGTAAAATGAGATATTAATATTGAGTAATGAAATGCATGAATTAAGTATTGGATGTTGTGGATTATTGGACATAATTATTGAATCTAAAGTGCTGTAGTGTACAAAGCCTTGTGCAGACATTTTTAGTAGTGAAAGTGCAACAAATTCTGAGTAAATTAAATTAAAATGGAGTGAGATAAGATGCATCACATGTTTCCTGGTTGTTCTTTGAGTCACAAGTAACAAGTGAGTCAGCACATGTCCGGTTGTCTGAGAGCAGGAGAGAGAAGTAAAATATATTAAACGGTAATCATCTAGAGGCACTAATGCTAATTTCTTTGCAGATGATGGGTAACTTTACCTGCAGAAAAAGACTAAAATATTCTGTGGTGGCAGTTTCTGTTAAAACAAGACATAAACCAAGGTAACAACTTGTCTTTCAAGTAAATTTAATAAAAAAGCATATATTAATAAGAAAAAGATCTGCAGATGGACTCACGAGCACAGCCACCTGAATGGACTGTGGCAAGTGAGCCCCGAACACAAAGAGTAGTCAGTATTTATACATACTAAAGCATAACACACAGATAAGTGCAAAGAAGAGAAAGATAGAAAGTGTATCATTACGTCAGCACAGAACAGACAACAGAGCATCACAAGACATAACAAGTACTTCAGCCCTCTGTTGTTTATAGTCACAGAAGATAAAACTGTCGGGTCACTGTTTTAATGCTTATGGTGACAAGGTTGAACATGTGAGGCCCCGAGATTATCTAAAGGTACAGTGTTAACTTTGGCCTACTCCTCGGGGTGTTGGACTGTCAACTGCAGATATGAAAATTGCCATTACAATTCACTGCAAACAAACTATGAGCAAACAAATCTTTTCTAGTGAGACTTTTTCAAGGTAAGGATGTCTCATTGCTAGCATAATGAAAAGCACCTCTGGTATCTCCTGCATTCAGCGCCCACTTTTCCTTTTCTTGCTTCTGCTGCCATGTCCAGTGCTGGCAAAGCCTCTTAGGTAGGTACGTCTTAAGTGAAGCCCCAGCACACATGTACTGAGAGTGACACCTAGCCTTCACAATACAAATTGCATTTTAATATATAGTCTGCAGGTTAAATATAATTTTAATTTAGAAAAGACGCATATATATTCATTGATAAATTAATTTGCACATGGTCCTCATATTGATTATTTAAAGTTTAAGGAAGCAAAGCAAATGTTCAGTGAATGTCAACAGCCTGAAAACTGAGAAAACTAGTTGGACAAGTTGCTTGGACAAAATGGCGTTGTATCTTCTTTTCCTGTTACAGTTCTGCTGAAGACCGCAGATATCACTTCCTCTGCGCATCTGATAAACATCAATGTAATATGTTTTTTTATATCTGTATTTCCATCTGTTCATGCTGAAATGTGTTTTTCCACATTCCCTAATCAGCCTTATGTGTTTTAAATTAACAAAACATTAGCGAATGTAACATTAAATTGGGATAAAACTAAATGTTTGATCATTGTCAACTTACATTTGATGAAAAATAAACTATGCACAGATAATACAGACTTAAACAGGTTTCATCTACATTATACACAGCATAAGCAAAGCTTATCACCTATACTCAGATATGAAGAGCAAATGTGATCGTGGAATATAACAAAACACACAACTTTAAAAATGTACAATTACATACAAATGCATCAATACTCACATTTAGTATAGTGGCAGACAACAAAAGTTATATATGAAGTTGGATACATAGTTATTTATTAAAGCTATTCACTTCTAAAATACAACAAAGATCAAAGATGACAAATTCAACAAGCAACTAGCAGACCCCCTGCACGCAAAAAACAAACAATCGTGAATCTCACACAATAAACAGGATAAATGACTGATGTGAAATGGTTGAAATGTATCCTTTCTTCAAATATACATAGAATCCAAAAACCATAAGAAATCCCAGTCTGTTCTAATTCCCAGGGCGTCAAATAACGAAGCTTTGTCACGGCCGTCGGCGTTTGGTACCGCTACACAAGGCACCCTTTATCATTTTCGCTGTATAAATGTAGTTTTAAGCCAAACCATCTTTCCTACACCTAACTATCGTGGTTTTGATGCCGGAAATAGCGTGACACCAAGTGGGCGTGACATCAAGGGGCGGTATGTGACGAGTTGGGATGAGAACGTGTTGGAAATCCACATTAAATTTGGGCAATAACCAAATCAACAAATGCACCAAACGTTTATACACAAAGAAGCGGGACATTAGTAACTAAGAACTAGCTACCTCTCCCAGGTGTTTCATTTGAATGATGTTGTTTCGCTGTGGTATTTTCTGTGTTTAATGTAAGAGTGCAGTAACATCTTCCACCACACAGCTGAACTGACATTTACCAGCCATTATAATCCAGATGGGCACTGTTTCAATAATTTGAAGAAACTCAATAAAATATTTGGAAAACTCAACAACATAATACAAATAAAGCATGACAAATAAAATGATTTCATAATTCAACCAAAATAACAATGAAAAATAATGCTGGAAATCTGCTTTTCTTGACTTTCATTACAACATCCAACTTGGTCTGACTTATTGAACAACTGGACTCATTTCCTGATCTATTGCTCAGAGTTTAGAGGACGAATAAGACAGAAGACAGATGGGACATGTCAGAATAATCAAGGTGATTTACACCCTCAGAGAAATGGTCAGCTCTGTATCATCAGCATCATCGGAAGTGATAAAAATATATTTACAGTTATTACACGGCTGTGTTGAATACTCAATTCTGATTGGTCAATCACAGCGTTCTGGGGTCTGTAATTTCTGTATAACAAACCGTTGCTATGTATAACAGACTGTTGCTATGTATAACAGACTGTTGCTATGGGCGCAGCTCTGATGTCGGACTCTGACGGACCGTTTTTGTGTCAAAATATTGATTTCATCAGTAAGTAGCCGTGTAATAAGTGGGATAATGTACAGCCAGCGGGTCATTGTAGTGAAAGAATCCCCTTCAGGTCTTCGCGTCGGGGTGCAGAATCACCCTGTCGGGGATTCTTTCACAACAATGACCCGCTGGCTGTACATTGTCCCTTACATAATATCTGCCAACAGTAAAGGAACGAAATGGAACCTTGCAGAACATTATAAGCTGCACAAAATCCAGATTCAAATCCAAACATTAACATTTGTTTGCTGTCTTAAAGTGTAGAGTAGGTTTGGTCCTGATCTGTGCTGGCTGGTTGGAGGGTCTGGTAGATGGATTCTTCACATGTGGAGACTGGAGCCCAGTTCTCATAGGTGACAGATGCCTGAAACAGGAAAAGCATCAAACCTGAAATACAGCAGTAGCCAGAGTAACAGGAGCTCAGCGGTGCTGCAGCACAGTTGGTATGAGAAAAATAAAGCGTTTTTTGAACATTAAAGCTTGTAAATTAATCATGTGCAGCATAAAACAACATCCGGACACAGAGCCAGGTTCACTGGATGGCCAACATGTTGAAACTGTGGAAAACTTTAAATACCTCGGTACAGTTCTGGACTCTCAGGTGAGCTTTTCAGAAAATACAGAGTATATTTTCAAGAGATGCTCATAGCGACTTTATCTTCTCATGAAACTTAGTGGCCTCGGTGTCAGTCCGCAGATTTTAGAATTAGTGTATAAAACTATTGTTGAGAGTGTTTTAACCTTTCACCTTCCTGCCTGGTACGGTCACCTGAACTGTAGATATAAGAATAAACTCTCTAGGATTATGTCAGTAGCAAGCAAAGTAGTTAGTAAACCCCAAAAGTTCTTGACTCAACTTTTTACAGCAAGGACAAGAAAGAAAAGCGAAGAGCATCCTGGCAGATAGCTCCCATCCTCTCTTCAGCCAGGCGCTATAGAGTCCCTCTGGCAACTAAAAATGTGTTTAAAAAGTCCTTCATGCAATCTAGTGCCATCAATATTCTTACCTCAACAAAGTGACTGAGCAGATCTGAGCCACAGACACTGACATGAACTGTTTTAATGTGTAACATGACCTGTCTATGTATCCGTTTGTTCTAGCTGCTGTCTGCTTTATAATGTTGTTTCTTGTGTTTGATGAGCCGAAGATAAATTTCCACCCTGGTGGAAATAAATAAAATAAAATTTGTCTGAAATTGCAAAAATAAAAAGGGTAATTAAACACCATACAGCAATCAAAGAAAAGTCACCTCCATGTGTATGTCGTCTGCATTTCCTCCGGTGTTCACACCAAAGTTCCTCCTTGTCTTCCATTTGTAGAGGAGCAGCAGAAGAACAGCCAGCAGCACAAAAACACAAGTCACACCGACAACCAGAGGCAGGAAGTAACCTGGGCAAGGGACATGGGAGCAGGGTTAGTATAGTAAACTAAAACCAAAATGAAAATAAGCAGTGATATATAGTCGTAAAACTGCTACTAAAAAAAATATATATCCTTTAAAGGTGCTATTGATAACATTGATAACATTCAGCCACTAGATGTCACAGTCTCCCTCCCTCGTTCCATTGCATTCACTTCATTGTTGCCAAGCATTTACCATCAAACTCAGCTATCTATTTGTTTCTTTACCGGCAGGAGGACAAACAGTCTATGAACTGTACCTGTAAGCTGGTTGGTGGTTTCAGGGGAAACTGAAGATGTGAAACTTCCTGAACTGGAGCTTTGACTCTGAGTTGTTGTTGGTGTTGGTGTGGAGGCTGATGGGACTGATGCTGAAAAGGATCAGAGTACAGTTCGGGTTTGAAGTGGTTTGAGCAGCGATCAATGAAAACACAATGAAACAACCAGACACTGAATCAATACTGATACACAGAAATCCTGATGATAAAATTTGGATGCTGTTGATAGATAGACAGATAAATAAATCCTTAGATAATCGCTATTACATATTTAAATAAGACCTAGTGTCTTAGGGGTTAAGGTGCACATCCACCTGGTTCTTTTGGCCAAACACCCAAACCAGCAGTCTTTTTTTACACAAATCATATAATCAAATAACCAATTTTCTTGGTTTCAAAACAAATATATTTAGTTTTTTTCGTCCTAAAAAAACAAAAGAAATAACTGGTCATATTTTAATTTCCAAGTATTTACCGTCAAACTCAGCCATTTATCCGTTTTTTTTCCACACTAACTAACGACCCATTGATACCACATGATACCATCGTTGTTTTACTATTGGCTCACAAGCCTTGTTAGAAGTGGGAACCAGACGGTGGAAGCATAGCTCTGCTGCTGGGTGCTGATGTTGTAATGGAACAAACTTTCATTTCTTATCAATATACGTTCTTTGATTCAGGTTTTAAAACCTTTATGAGGAGGGAACTGTATTCAAAACAATTGTTAAACCTCAAGGATACACACAGTGTGTTTTGGTGAGTAGCACTGAATGTAAACAGAAACTTTGTTTTCAAGAAAACTCCACATGACACCTTTAATAAAAATGAAAAAATCTTCCTTTGATATAATAAAATATCAAAGATGTTGGTCTAGATGTTTCTTGACTTGTCATGTGTTCATATCACATGTAAGATAATGTCTTGTATAATGTGTAGTATCTTTAATTAAACCTGAGTTTTACTGTAAAACTTTACTCTTCTATGTACTGACCTGTCTTATGTGCTGAAACAGAAAGGGGATATTTTTATTATTCTTATCGGACAGTGTTGTTATGCTTAATTTGACATTTTTAAGAACATTTGTTTTTGTGAAGATTAAGTTGAGACACTGACTGGCAGGAGGACAAACAGTCTATGAACTGTAACTGTAAGCTGGTTGGTGGTTTCAGGGGAAACTGATGGTGTGAAACTACCTAAACTGGAGCTTTGACTCTGAGTTGTTGTTGGTGTTGGTGTGTAGGCTGATGGGACTGATGCTGAAAAGGATCAGAGAGTCCAGTTTGGGTTTGAAGTGGTTGGAGCAGCGATCAATGAAAACACAATGAAACAATCAGACACTGAATCAAAACTGATACACAGAAATCCTGATGATAAAAAAAACTAAAAGAAACAACTGGTCATATTTTAATTTCTGCTGCTGTAAGGTCATTTAAAAAGGGTTTTTTTTGCAGAAAAAAAGACAGAAAAGATGTTTCACATTATCCATTTTGGGGGGATTTGAAATGACAATAAATCTGTTTTTCATTATCAGTTTGTGTACTGAACTGAAGGTACTGTATGTGGATTATGAAGAAACATTTGAATAAAACAAACTCACCATCTGTGACAATGACGAAACGATCCCGGTATGAATCTGGAGACGAAGCTCTGCCGTAACCACATCTGTACGATCCTGTGTCTGACTTGGTCACCTGTTTGATGGTCACATACAGTACATATACAGATGCTTCTTTATATTCAATGCTGTATCTGCCACTCTGAGTTTGGTTGTCTTCTGTTTCGATGAGAAGGTCTTCTTGTTTTTTACATTTGTTCTTACAGAAGAACTTCTGCCTTCCGTAGACGGTATGGCTGCATCCCCAAGTGAGTTCTCCTCCTTCAGTTTCTGTACGGAAGAAACCTGATTTCCCAGCCAACAGTGCTCCTGAAAAGATGAACAATCAAAGTTACCGTCTGAACTTCTGCAGTCTGATCACAATATTTCCTGCTTCACATTGACACAGATCCACAGAGACACACTGGGAGCTGCCCAGTTCAGCCACAGTCCGTGACTAGTGGGGTAATCATTTGCTACATTAATATATTTAGAGTTCATACATCATAAATAAGTAAGAAAGTAAAGTTTATTTCTTTAGCAGCTTTCACTGATACTAAATCACAAAGTGCTTTACATTAATAAAAATAATACATCAAGTCAATATTAAAAGTAGCGATGACAAGCGCAGTGCTGTCAAGCTAAAATCACAACAAAACACACAAATGAGGACAGAGACACATAAACAAGTCAAAAGTTCCAAACACAGTCAATAAAAGTCCAATAAAAGCAGTAAGTAAAGTGGAGCAGTTATTCAGACAGATTAACAAAAGCCTGTCTGAATAAAGACGTTTAAATGTCACAGGAGTCTAGAGATCGCAGTGATAGGGAGACGGCATTCCATAAATTGGGTGCGACAGCTTGAAAGACACGGTCACCTCTGGTTTTATAGCGGGTTTGGGGGACTGCCAGTAGTTTTTGGTCAGAAGACCTAAGAGCCCGATTTGGTGTGTAAGGGAGGAGGAGGTCAGTAATATACTGGGGTGTTTGACCATGCAAGGCTCTAAAGGTTAGCACCAGTATTTTAAAATGGATGCAACATTTAATGGGAAGCCAGTGCAGAGAGGATGAAATAGGGGTGATATGTGATCTCTTGTTATTTCTAGTTAAAAGCCGAGGAGCTGCACTTTGGACTAAATAAAAATAATAATAACTAGAATGGCACTCGGAGAGCACATACTGTACCTCCGCCAAGGTGCCTGACTTTAAAAACAGATCACAGCTCACAGCTGGCGGTATCGTGAGGTGGTCGGCTTGTTATTAACACGGTGTGTTTCGTGTAACGTATCGGTGGATGCCTCTCTCATTCAGCAGCCATGTTATGTCTGTGTAACGTTACACCACGTTGTCTCTCATCCCATCATCTACCGCTTTTTTCTTTCTCACCGCAGACGGACAGCAGCTCCCGCACCTCGTCATCAACGCGTCATCAACTCGTCATCAACGCGTCATCAGTTACCTTGCGCATGTGTTATACTCTGTGGTCTTAATGCTCAGGCTGATCAGAATCCTTAAAAGAATTCCTGAATTTGGATCATGATCCGGATCGCCACCAAACTCTAATGGATTGTTCATTGTGCCAAACCCCACCCCTCCAAAGAATTCAAATCCATCACAAACTTTTGGAGTAATCCTGCTAACAGACAGACAGACAGACAGACAGACAGACAAACCAACGCCTTTGGCATTGGCAAAGGTAATAATTATAATAATTAAAGTAACTCACATTCTTCCCACAATTTCATTTGATTTCATTCTTTCCTCACTAAATATGATGAACACACTAAATATATCAGGTTAAAAGACTTTCAGTAGAAACTCACCATCTGAAACTCTGACCTCAAAGTCAGAGTACGACTCTGGAACCAAAGTTTTGCCCAAACCACACCTGTACCGTCCTGCGTCAGACTTGGTCAGATGTTTGATGGTCACAGACAGATATCCTCCTCCTGAAGATGTGTTTGTGTATTTAGTGCTGAATCTGCCACTCTGAGCTCTGACATCATCTGTTTTAATAAGAATATCTTCTGCTTTACATTCGTTCTTACAGAAGAACTTCCTGCTTCCATAGGAAGAGAAGTGGCATTCAAGTGAACCATTTCCTCCTTCAGCTCCTGTGAAAATGTAGACTTTTGCGCTGACGAGCCGAGTGTTTCCACCACACAGTGCTGTTGAAAATAAGAACAGAGAACACTGATGGTCAGTTCTTTCTGTTATGAGGACTTTCTTATTTGTTTGGTTGTTTTGCCTGACCTGACTCTCGGACGCCCCTGCTCACTTCAGCAGGCCATGTTCTCTCCTCCTTGACAAATCTCTCTTTAAGGTACATTTTGAACAGATAAAAAACGTGTGACTAATTTGCAATTAATTGTGATTAACTACGGACAATCATGCGAGTAATGACAATTACATATTTTAATCGATTAAAAGCCCTAAACAGGACATCTGAATAAAGATATAGTAAGTGAAAAACATTGTACATTTGGATCAGGGGTCCCCAACCTTTTTTCCTCTGAGAGCTAATTTAACACAATGAAAGAGGCTGTGAGCTGCTCATAGCACCAGGTTGAACATCGCCAATAGCAGAGATAATTCCTGTCTTACCTTTATTGTCCTTAAACATCCTTTAATATTTTCAGATCAGTCCTCACCTGAGAAGAAGCAGAAGGACAGAACATGGTGGATATTCATTCTGAATTTGATCCTGATGGAGAAAAATCACTAATTTGCAGGAGAACTGCCTCTGTCACTTCACTCCTTCCACTATCTGTCTATCTGTCAGTCAGGAAGCTGCTTTTAATTTAACATTTCCTTCGTCTATCTCTATTTCCGTTTGCTGCTTTAGTTGCACCCACAATATGATGATGATCATGATGATGATGATGATGATGATGATGATTATTATGATGATGAAGTTGAAGGGGGCTACAAGTGTTATATGAATTTGTGTAGATCATTGGTTTCGTGATAAAGCGGCTCTGAAGCTCATTTGACACAGTAACTGCAATAAAATGCTGTAACACATCTGACTGAAAATACTGTTGAATCATGAATTTAAAAAATTAAAAAAATTTAAAAAGTTCAGTGAATTTCAACAACCTTGTCCAGTTAAAGAAAAGAATAATAGTGTGGTCAGTAAGAGACTTACTTATAGTAAAACTTCAAGTAAGACACTTTGACAATCAATACACAACCTCTGTGGCTACAAACTTCTCTATTTTTTAGATGCATCTGAAAAACCTCAAAACCAACATCATCATTACTGCAAACAGGAACACTTGCATTCAAGATGTATAAAGGATTATTATACATACGCAGAATTAATCTGCCTTAAAAATACATGGGCTGACATTCGTTACCTTAATGCAGGAAACCCTTTTGTATGACCTTGGGAGCCTGAATTAGCAATGAACTGTTTAGCAGTTTTGAACCCAACCAAACAGACCTCCTCCTCTCAGTGACTTTATTGCATCATCGTCTCTTTGCAGTTGTTTTGCGTCTCCATGTGGTTGTTTTTTGTCTCTTTCTGGTCACCGAAGAAGAAGAAGAAAAAGAAGAAGAAGAAGAAGAAGAGGAAGAAGAAGAAGAGTTTAAGGCCCATTTCCAATCCGGCCGCTACACCATCCCACACAGCGGCCACTTCGGGACGACCTGCCCTCTCTGTTATACATAGCAACTGCTATAAAGAAATAACAGACCATAGAACGCCGTGATTAACCAATCAGAAATGAGTATTCAACAACGCCATGTAATAAATATGTTTACAACAATTTACAATCTAATGAACATGTCTACCGTTTTCTAGACTAGACGAGGGTATCTTTGATCCTAAATACAAGCTGTTTACTTTAAGTTGATAACGTCTGTATGACAATAAAGTAGAATAAATTAAATGTCTCTTAGTTTGAGCAGTTTACAGTAAATGTCTGTACCGGTAGTCACACGGAACTGACATTAGAGCGTGTTCCAACACAAAACAGCATGAAGTCCGTCTCTTACATCCATGGTCCTGCTACCATTAATTAATTCCGTCTGTAAGAGGGACTACCAAGGCTAACGAGGGACTACCAAGACTTAGTGACAAAGTGGCAACCTGGAGAATGAGACTTCTCGGTCACTGCCAAAGACATCAAGAACTCCCAGCAAGCATGCTGGTGCTGCGGGAACCAACGCACGGGCATCGATCACAGGGACGTCCCACGCCAACATACATGGACGTACTGAGGAGAGATGCTGGACAGTGCTGGCGAGCTAGCCAGATGTATGGTGGACTGAGATAGCTGGAAGCTCCGCTTGAAATCCCGTCTGGGGACGACCCAATTATATCAATTCCGATAGTTGTATTAACACTCTTTTACATCCACTACTATTGGTTTTGTGTTATTAGTCCTACTTGTATTAGTTATTACAGCTGCTGGGCTATTATTGTGGCTGTCTCTCTCTCTCTCTCTCTCTCTCTCTCTCTCTCTCTCTCTCTCTATCTCTCTCTCTCTCTCTCTCTCTCTCTCTCTATCTCTCTATCTCTCTATCTTCTCGGCAGATGGCCGCCCACCTAGAGTCCGGTTCTGCTCCAGGTTTCTTCCCACTAATCGGGGAGTTTTTCCTGGCCACAGCGCGTTTGGTGGATCTTGTTGGGTCTCTAAACTATGGTGTACGGTCTAAGACCTGCTCTATATATAAAGCGTCTTGAGATAACTTCTGTTGTGATTTGACGCTATACAAAAAAAAATTGAATTGAATTGAATTGAATGGTCAAGACAAGTTTAAAAGACAATATCAGTATTAAATGATGGAAATATTACATTGGGCAATCTACTAGGAAAGACATCTAGGAAAGTACACAAACTTCTAATTAATTACTTAAGAGCAACAGGAATAATAGAGAGAATATATTTATTTATTATTATTATTATTATTATTTTCCTGCCAATCTACTGCTCCAGTCTCGCTGTGGTGTTTTCTGTCTTTAATGTAAGAGTGCAGTAACATCTTTCACCACCCAGATGAACTGACATTTACCAGCCATTATAATCCAGAGGGGCACTGTTTCACTAATTTGAAGAAACTTTGAAGAAAATGTTTGGAAAACTCAAAAACATAATACAAATTAAGTATGACAAATAAAATGATTTCATAATTCAAACAAAGTAACAATGAGAAATAATGCTGGAAATCTCATGGAATTCAGAGGATTCAGAGAAAGTCCAGTGATCTTTCCTTTGCAGATTTTCGCTTCACGTCTCAGAATCGAAGTGACTTTATTCTCCGACGACAATAAATGTACAGAAATTTATGGTGGTGATGCTGATGCAGAAACATATTCCCAAATTAGCCATAAAGTATTATTGATACACACAGTGGGAGATTGCACAGACCAACAGTCAGTATTCAACCACTATGAGCATTAAGGGAAAAATCTGTACTTTTATATCTGACTGTCAGATCTTGCGATTTTGTGACAATTTTGCTCACTTGCTTTTTAATTTACAGATGCATCATTTGTAAATCACTTTCCCAGAATGCCTTTTGAGACTCCTGAGGGGAACAGGGACACCTTACATTTTTTACTATTTTCTGCTGCTGTCTCTTCTCTGAGGATTTCTTCCTGTAAGACCACAATGTTTTTTTTTAATATGTTAAATTGTTCATATTAAGCCTACACATTTGTGTTGCTCATTCGGGGGGTTTTAGCAGCAGGATGGTTCACGGTGTGGTTGGGGCTTCAGACGCTGGTTGTGTTGGACCTGTGTAAAATGAGATATTAATATTGAGTAATGAAATGCATGAATTAAGTATTGGATGTTGTGGATTATTGGACATAATTATTGAATATAAAGTGCTGTAGTGTACAAAGCCTTGTGCAGACATTTTTTGTAGTGAAAGTGCAACAAATGCTGAGTAAATTAAATTAAAATGTAGTGAGATAAGATGCATCACATGTTTTCTGGTTGTTCTTTGAGTCACAAGTAACAAGTGAGTCAGCACATGTCCGGTTGTCTGAGAGCAGGCGAGAGAAGTAAAATATATTAAACGGTAATCAACTAAAGGCACTAATCCTAAATTCTTTGCAGATGATGGGTAACTTTACCTGCAGAAAAAGACTAAAATATTCACTGCAAACAAACTTTGGGTGAACAAATCTTTTCTAGTGAGACTTTTTCAAGGTAAGGATGTCTCATTGTTAGCAAAATGAAAAGCACCTCTGGAATCTCCTGCATTCAGCGCCCACTTTTCCTTTTCTTGCTTCTGCTGCCATGTCCAGTGCTGGCAAAGCCTCTTAGGTAGGTACGTCTTAAGTGAAGCACCAGCACACATGTAGTGAGAGTGACACCGCTTTCACAATACAAATTGCATTTTAATATATAGTCAGCAGGCCAAATATCATTTTAATTTAGAAATAACGCATATATATTCATTTATAAATTAATTTGCACATGTTCATCAAATTGATTATTTAAAGTTTAAGGAAGCAAAGCAAATGTTCAGTGAATGTCAACAGTCTGAAAACTGAGAAAACTAGTTGGACGAGTTGCTTGGACAAAATGGCGTTGTATCTTCTTTTCCTGTTACAGTTCTGCTGAAGACCGCAGACATCACTTCCTCTGCGCATCTGATAAACATCAGTGTAATGCTTTTTTTTATATCTGTGTTTCCATCTGCTCATGCTGAAATGTGTTTTTCCACATTCCCTTATCAGCCTTATGTGTTTTAAATTAACAAAACATTAGCGAATGTAACATTAAATTGGGATAAAACTAAATGTTTAATCATTGTCAACTTACATTTGATGAAAAATAAACTATACACAGATAATACAGACTTAAACATGTTTCATCTACATTATACACAGCATAAGCAAAGCTTATCACCTATACTCAGATATGAAGAGCAAATGTGATCGTGGAATATAACAAAACACACAACTTTAAAAATGTACAATTACATACAAATGCATCAATACTCACATCTAGTATAGTGGCAGACAACAAAGGTTACATATGAAGTTGGATACATAGTTATTAATTAAAGCTATTCATTTCTAAAATACAACAAACAACAAAGATGACAAATTCAACAAGCAACTAGCAGACCCCCTGCACGCAAAAAACAAACAATCGTGAATCTCACACAATAAACAGGATAAATGACTGATGTGAAATGGTTGAAATTGAACCTTTCTTCAAATATACATAGAATCCAAAAACCATAAGAAATCCCAATCTGTTCTCATTCCCAGGGCGTCAAATAACGAAGCTTTGTCACGGCCGTCGGCGTTTGGTACCGCTACACAAGGCACCCGTTATCATTTCCACTGTATAAATGTAGTTTTAACCCAAACCATCTTTCCTACACCTAACTATCGTGGTTTTGATGCCGGAAATAGCGTGACACCAAGAGGCGTGACACCACGGGGCGGTATGTGACGAGTTGGGATGAGAACGTGTTGGAAATCCACATTAAATTTGGGCAATAACCAAATCAACAAATGCACCAAACGTTCATACACAAAGAAGCAGGACATTAGTAACAAAGAACTAGCTACCTCTCCCAGGTGTTTCATTTGCATGATGTTGTCTCGCTGTGGTGTTTTCTGTCTTTAATGTAAGAGTGCAGTAACATCTTTCACCACACAGATGAACTGACATTTACCAGCCATTATAATCTAGAGGGGCACTGTTTCACTAATTTGAAGAAACTCAATAAAATATTAAGTATGACAAATAAAATGATTTCATAATTGCTTCTCTTGACTTTCATTACAAAATGCAACTTGGTCTGACTTATTGAACAACTGGACTCATTTCCTGATCTATTGCTCAGAATTTAGAGGACGAATAAGACAGAAGACAGATGGGACATGTCAGAATGATCAAGGTGATTTACACCCTCAGAGAAATGGTCAGCTCTGTATCATCAGCATCATCAGAAGTGATACAAATATATTTACAGTTATTACACGGCTGTGTTGAATACTCAATTCTGATTGGTCAATCACAGCGTTCTGGGGTCTGTAATTTCTGTATAACAGGCTGTTGCTATGTATAACAGGCTGTTGCTATGTATAACAGACCGTTGCTATGGGCACTGCTCTGATGTCAGACTCTGGCGGACCGTTTGTGATAATGTACAGCCAGCGTGTCATTGTAGTGAAAGAATCCCCTTCAGGGCTTTGCGTCGGGGTGCAGCATCGCCCTGTCGGGGATTCTTTCACAACAATGACCAGCTGGCTGTACATTGTCCCTTACATAATATCTGCCAACAGTAAAGGAACAAAATGGAACCTTGCAGAACATTATAAGCTGCACAAAAATCCAAACATTAACATTTGTTTGCTGTCTTAAAGTGTAGAGTAGGTTTGGTTCTGATCTGTGCTGGCTGGTTGGAGGGTCTGGTAGATGGACTCTTCACATGTGGAGACTGGAGCCCAGTTGTCATAGGTGACAGATGCCTAAAACAGGAAAAGCATCAAACCTGAAATACAGCAGTAGCCAGAGTAAAAGGAACTCAGCGCTGCTGCAGCACATTTGGTATGAGAAAAATAAAGCGTTTTTTGAACATTAAAGCTTGTAAATTAATCATGTGCAGCACAAAACAACATCCGGACACAGAGCCAGGTTCACTGGATGGCCAACATGTTGAAACTGTGGAAAACTTTAAATACCTCGGTACAGTTCTGGACTCCCAGGTGAGCTTCTCAGAAAATACAGAGTATATTTTCAAGAGATGCTCACAGCGACTTTATCTTCTCAGGAAACTTAGTGTCCTCGGTGTCAGTCAGCAGATCTTAGAATTAGTGTATAAAACTATTGTTGAGAGTGTTTTAACCTTTCACCTTCCTGCCTGGTACGGTCACCTTAACTGTAGATATAAGAATAAACTCTCTAGGATTGTGTCAGTAGCAAGCAAAGTAGTTAGTAAACCCCAAAAGTCCATGACTAAACTTTTTACAGCAAGGACAAGGAAGAAAGCGAAGAGCATCCTGGCAGATAGCTCCCATCCTCTCTTCAGCCAGGCGCTATAGAGTCCCTCTGGCAACTAAAAATGTGTTTAAAAAGTCCGTCATCCCATCTAGTGCCATCAATATTCTTACCTCAACAAAGTGACTGAGCAGATCTGAGCCACAGACACTGACATGAACTGTTTTAATGTGTAACATGACCTGTCTATGTATCTGTTTTGTACTAACTGCTGTCTGCTTTATAATGTTGTTTCTTGTGTTTGGTGAGCCGAAGACAAATTTCCACCCTGGTGGACAATAAATTAAATACAATTTGACTTAATTGCAAAACTAAAAAGGGTAATTAAACACCATACAGCAATCAAAGAAAAGTCACCTCCATGTGTATGTCGTCTGCATTTCCTCCGGAGTTCACAGCAAAGTTCCTCCTTGTCTTCCATTTGTAGAGGAGCAGCAGAAAAACAGCCAGCAGAACAAAAACACAAGTCACACCGACAACCAGAGGCAGGAAGTAACCTGGGTGAGGGACATGGGAGCAGGGTTAGTATAGTAAACTAAAACCAAAATGAAAATAAGCAGTGATATATAGTCGTAAAACTGCTACTAAATAAAAAAGATATCCTTTAAAGGTGCTATTGATAACATTGATAACATTCAGCCACTAGATGTCACAGTCTCCCTCCCTCGTTCCATTGCATTCACTTCGTTGTTGCCAAGCATTTACCATCAAACTCAGCCATTTATTTGTTTTTTTACTGGCAGGAGGACAAACAGTCTATGAACTGTACCTGTAAGCTGGATGGTGGTTTCAGGGGAAACTGATGGTGTGAAACTTCCTGAACTGGAGCTTTGACTCTGAGTTGTTGTTAGTGTTGGTGTGGAGGCTGATGGGACTGATGCTGAAAAGGATCAGAGAGTCCAGTTTGGGTTTGAAGTGGTTGGAGCAGCGATCAATGAAAACACAATAAAACAATCAGACACTGAATCAATACTGATACACAGAAATCCTGATGATAACAATAGGATGCTGTTGATAGATAGACAGATAAATAAATCCCTAGATAATCCCTAATATATATATATAAATAAGACCTAGTGGTTTAGGGGTTAAGGTGCACATCCACCTGGTTCTTTTGGCCAACCAGCAGTCTTTTTTTTGCACAAATCATATAATCAAATAACCAAGTTTCTTGGTTTCAAAACAAATATATTTAGTTTTTTCATCCTAAAAAAAACTAAAATAAATAACTGGTCATATTTTAATTTCTGCTGCTGTGAGGTCATTTAAAAATGTTTTTTTGCAGAAAAAAAGACAGACAAGATGTTTCACATTATCCATTTTGGGGGGATTTTAAATGACAATAAAACAGCTTTTCATTATCAGTTTGTGTACTGAACTTAAGGTACTGTATGTGGATTATGAAGAGACATTTAAATAAAAGAAACTCACCATCTGTGACAAAGATGAGTTCATCCAGGTATGAATCTGGAGACGAAGCTCTGCCGTAACCACACCTGTACCATCCTGCGTCCGACTTGGTCACCTGTGTGATGGTCACATACAGTCCATGTACAGATGCTTCTTTATATTTAATGCTGTATCTGCCACTCTGAGTTTGGTTGCCTTCTGTTTCGATGAGAAGGTCTTCTTGGTTTTTACATTTGTTCTTACAGAAGAACTTCTGCCTTCCGTAGACGGTATTTCTGCATGCCCAAGTGAGTTCTCCTCCTTCAGTTTCTGTATGGAAGAATTCTGATTTTCCAGCCAACAGTGCTCCTAAAAGATGAACAATCAAAGTTACCGTCTGAACTTCTGCAGTCTGATCACAATATTTCCTGCTTCACATTGACACAGATCCACAGAGACACACTGGGAGCTGCCCAGTTCAGCCACAGTCCGTGACTAGTGGGGTAATCATTTGCTACATCAATATATTTAGAGTTCATACATCATAAATAAGTAAGTAAGTAAAGTTTATTTATTTAGCACCTTTCACATATACAAAATCACAAAGTGCTTTACATTAATAAAAATAATACATCAAGTCAATATTAAAAGTAGCGATGACAAGCGCAGTGCTGTCAAGCTAAAATCACAACAAAACACACAAATGAGGACAGAGACACATAAACAAGTCAAAAGTTCCGAACACAGTCAATAAAAGGCCAATAAAAGTAATTAGTAAAGTGGAGTAGTTATTCAGACAGATTAACAAAAGCCTGTCTGAATAAAAAGTCTAGAGATCGCAGCGATAGGGGGACGGCATTCCATAAATTGGGTGCGACAGCTTGAAAGGCACGGTCACCTCTGGTTTTATAGTGGGTTTGGGGGACTGCCAGTAGTTTTTGGTCAGAAGACCTAAGAGCCCGATTTGGTGTGTAAGGGAGGAGGAGGTCAGTAATATACTGGGGTGTTTGACCATGCAAGGCTCTAAAGGTTAGCACCAGTATTTTAAAATGGATGCAACATTTAATGGGAAGCCAGTGCAGAGAGGATGAAATAGGGGTGATATGTGATCTCTTGTTATTTCTAGTTAAAAGCCGAGCAGCTGCATTATGGACTAAATAAAAATAATAATAACTAGAATGGCACTCGGAGAGCACAGACCTCCGCCAAGGTGCCTGACTTTAAAAACAGATCACAGCTCACAGTTGGCGGTACCGTGAGGTGGTCGGCTTGTTATTAACACAGTGTGTTTCGTTCGTATCGGTGGATGCCTCTCTCATTCAGCAGCCATGTTATGTCTGTATAACGTTACACCACGTTGTCTCTCATCCCATCATCTACCGCTTTTTTCTTTCTCACCGCAGACGGAAAGCAGCTCCCGCACCTCGTCATCAACACGCGATCAACGCGTCATCAACGCGTCATCAGTTACCTTGCGCATGTGTTATACTCTGTGGTCTTAATGCTCAGGCTGATCGGAATCCTTAAAAAAATTCCTGAATTTGGATCATGATCCAGATCGCCACCAAAATCGAATGGATTGTTCATTGTGCCAAACCCCACCCCTCCAAAAATTCAAATCGATCACAAACTTTTGGAGTAATCCTGCTAACAGACAGACAGACAGACAGATAAACCAACGCCTTTGGCATTGGCAAAGGTAATAATTATAATAATTAAAGTAACTCACATTCTTCCCACAATTTCATTTGATTTCATTCTTTTCTCACTAAATATGATGAACACACTAAATATATCAGGTTAAAAGACTTTCAGTAGAAACTCACCATCTGAAACTCTGACCTCAAAGTCAGAGTACGACTCTGGAACCAAAGTTTTGCCCAAACCATACCTGTACCGTCCTGCGTCAGACGTGGTCAGATGTGTGATGGTCACAGTCAGAAATCCTCCTCCTGAAGATCTGTTTCTGTATTTAGTGCTGAATCTGCCACTCTGAGCTCTGACATCATCTGTTTTAATAAGAATATCTTCTGCTTTACATTCGTTCTTACAGAAGAACTTCCTGCTTCCATAGGAAGAGAAGTAGCGTTTAAGTGAACCATTTCCTCCTTCAGCTCCTGTGTAAATCTTGACTTTTGCACTGACGAGCCGAGTGTTTCCACCACACAGTGCTGTTGAAAATAAGAACAGAGAACACTGATGGTCAGTTCTTTCTGTTATGAGGACTTTCTTATTTGTTTGGTTGTTTTGCCTGACCTGACTCTCGGACGCCCCTGCTCACTTCAGCAGGCCGTGTTCTCTCCTCTATAAGGCCTAGGCCACACCGTCTATCTTTACCTGTGTGTGACGGCTCATGGTACAGACTCCATCCTTTCCACACTTCCCATTCATTGTCTATAGAAGCAGCCGTGCAATGCATTCTGGCAGCGTGGAGAGAGACGGAGCATCACGTTGGCCGCTCCTCATTTGCATAAAGTTGAGGTCTAATCTACTTTATGCTAATCAGGGGCGTACAGCGCGACTCTCCGCCTCTGGAAACTCCCTAGAAACATTTAAACTAACTGTTGTCGATCTAAAACACGGACAGATTTAGCAACTGCATGGCTTATTTCTAAAATGTTTTCAGAAAAACATTTTGGTGAACTATTTTTGTGATATAAGAGAAGAAAGAGCCGCCATGTTGAACACGTGCCCTGTGGACACGTACCATCACTGAACTGCTGCAGCTCGCACGCGTGTGGCATCCACACAGACAGCGTTGCTTGAGTTTGCCTTTGATAATGGCACAATATTTATTTTAGACAGAAAAAGGTTAAGAATTTGAAACAGAATTAAAGTTTTAAAGGGTTAAAAATAAATATATTTTTTTCACATGTGTGACATATTCTACAGATATAGACATTGAAACTGTGAACTGTGTAATGTTGCTGGTATGATGACAATACGACTATCAACAGATTTTCAATGTCTATTTTTGCTGAGAACTGCGCACGTCACAGGGATAAAATAGGCAACACGCTGAACACCTCCCATCCCTGAACCATCCATTAGATGCACTCAGACTGTCTTGCCAGCAGTAAATCACTGTACCCTACCAGTCAGCTTGCATTCTCTGCAAATAAGTCCTATCCCTGTTACGCTGCACACACCAGCCATGACACACATTTGATTTCAATGCAATGCTAGAATTGATCGTGGTAACGCCGCATCAGAAACTAGTAACAGAATATATCAGAGAACAGGACTAGGGCTGTCAAAGTTACCGCGATAATAACGCGTTAACGCTAATTCGTTTTCCACTAATTTCTTTAACGCATTAACTTGCAATTTTTAGGTTGAAGGATTTATAGCTAGAGTGACAATACTGGTATCATATGAAACTAGTAAACCTAAGGAATCCATTGGTACCAATCATGTCATACTAGCTTGTCGAGAA
This sequence comes from Sebastes fasciatus, assembly GCF_043250625.1. Classification (NCBI taxonomy): domain Eukaryota; kingdom Metazoa; phylum Chordata; class Actinopteri; order Perciformes; family Sebastidae; genus Sebastes; species Sebastes fasciatus. The sequence continues at coordinate 28,494,088 of NC_133802.1, read as the reverse complement.
GGAGGTTAAATAACGCTCCAAATGTACGCTAAATTTTGAAGAGGAAAATTTGGCATGTCCATTTTCAAAGGGGTCCCTTGACCTCTGACCTCAAGATATGTGAATGAAAATGGGTTCTATGGGTAACCACGAGTCTCCCCTTTACAGACATGCCCACTTTATGATAATCACATGCAGTTTTGGGGCAAGTCATAGTCAAGTCCGCACACTGACACACTGACAGCTGTTGTTGCCTGTTGGGCTGCAGTTTGTCATGTTATGATTTGATTATATTGTTTTATGCTAAATGCAGTACCTGTGAGGGTTTCTGGACAATATTTGTCATTTGTTTTGTGTTGTTAATTGATTTCCAATTATACATATATGCATACATTTGCATACAACAGCATATTTGCCCACTCCCATGTTGATAAGAGTATTAAATACTTGACAAATCTCCCTTTAAGGTACATTTCTGAACAGATAAAAAACGTGTGACTAATTTGCAATTATTTGTGATTAACTACGGACAATCATGCGATTATTCACAATTACATATTTGAATCGATTAAAAGCCCTAAACAGGACATCTGAATAAAGATACAGTAACTGAAAAACATTGAACATTTGGACCAGGGGTCCCCAACCTTTTTTCCTCTGAGAGCTAATTTAACACAATGAAAGAGGCTGTGAGCTGCTCATAGCACCAGGTTGAACATCGCCAATAGCAGAGATAATTCCCGTCTTACTTTTATGTCCTTTAACATCCTTTAACATTTTCAGATCAGTCCTCACCTGAGAAGAAGCAGAAGGACAGAACATGGTGGATATTCATTCTGAATTTGATCCTGATGGAGAAAAATCACTAATTTGCAGGAGAACTGCCTCTATCACTTCACTCCTTCCACTATCTGTCTGTCAGTCAGTCAGGAAGCTGCTAATTTAACATTTCCTTCCTCTACCTCTCTTTCCGTTTGCTGCTGTGGTGGCAGTTTCTGTTAAAACAAGACACAAACCAACGTAACAACTTGTCTTTCAGTGAATTTAATAAAAAGGCATACATTAATAACTAAAACATCTTCAGATGGACTGCAGATGGACTCACGAGCACAGCCACCTGTTGTGGACTGTGGCAAGTGAGCCCCGAATACAAAGAGTAGTCAGTATTTATACATTTAAAGCATAACACGAAGATAAGTGCAAAGAAGAAAGGAAGAGAAGGATAGAAAGTGTATCAATGCGTCAGCACACAGCAGACAACAGAGCATCACAAGACATAACAAGTATTTCAGCAATCTGTTGTTTGCAGTTACAGAGAACTAAAATGTCAGGTCACTGTCCCATGGTGACGAAGTTGAACATGTGAGGCCCTGAGATTATCTAAAGGTACAGTGTTAAACTGCAGATATGAAAATTGCCATTACATTCCTCCCTTTGAGCATTCTATGCTCACTATAATAATTAACATATCTGATTACTACTAGCACCGTTGTAATACACAAAATCAAAGTGTGAAGATACTATGTGATTTTGATTTAAGTATAAGAGAAAGAAGGAATTAAACTATCTCAGACAATATCATCATAAAATGGTGGCATCCACCCTGGAGGTGTAAAAAGGTCAGGAATGCCTTTCTCCAGCTGTGGTGTATGTACATATTGTCCAACAGTAGATTTGATCAAAGAGGCAATCATAGCTTTAGCACAAGGAAAAATGCATAATCAATTTAACAAGTCTGATGTACTCTTTAACACATATAAGATAATGAAAAAAAAACTAATATAATATAGGCATAGGAATGAAAATAAAAATGAAAAATAAAAAAGATAAAAATGTGTTTTCTCCAGGTTTGGTCAGTTTGTCGGAGAAGTTGTGCAACAGGTCTCTGTCGTCCCCCATGCTCCTGCATTAGTATTATGTCATGTACCCACCCCGGTCGTCAAAAGTCTGTGTCAATGGTCTGGTGCAGTCTGTTAGGTCCAATGTTGGAGGAGATTTTAGAGCTAGCTTCAAATCAACAAAAGCTTTTTCTGCTTCAGGTGTCCAGATAATCTTATATTGTGTAAGGGCAAAATTTGTCGCGTTTACCACAGCAGAGAATCAGAGACCCTGTGAAAATCAATTTTGGGGTCCGCTGTTTACTCCCAACCTGTAGCATCATTACACCTTTTAGTCTAAGGTCCCAAATCTTGCCACCTTTCATCCTTCGATTTGACCAGTGAGACGTTGGGATCAGAGTGTGGTATCTGAAATAGAGACTGAAAAAGTGTGTCAGGCATAGTCACTGAAACAGCCAGTCAAGCTTGAGTTTGTCCTTATCAAGGCCCTCTCTGTACCATTTGTTTTCAAACTCACTGTCTACTCCAAAAAGAGATAAGCGAGGTGCATTGCAAGTCATGTTTTCTCATAATATCTGTGTGTGGCTGTGGAGAGAGTGTCATTAACAGAGTTAAGTGCAGTGTTTGGGATTTTCCATTGGTAGGCATATAACAGGTCCTTTTTACCATATTTGACAAAAGATGTTGTTTTACTAATTCTGGTTACAACTATGCCCTGTGGTGTAGCTCTTTACCAGTTTCCTGTACAGATTCAAGATATTCAATTGCTTGTGAAATCATGAGTTGTGTGTCTGTGTTCTTACGTGTCTGATGTGCAGATAGGTCACTGTTTCCCGTCTCCGTGTCAAAGCTAGATGAATCCTTCACTGTCCTCGACCCCTCCGCTAGTCAATCAGCCTGTGTGTCCTGGTTCTCAGGGCAATTCCTTGCCCAGTATCCCATCTTTCCACATCTGAAGCAGGCGTTGGATCTCCCCCTGCCTCCATCCCTTCTGCCATGGCACGATTCTCGACAGTCTCAAGGTTTCCGCATTCCCAAGTGATGCAGAAAAGAATAATAGTGTGGTCAGTAAGAGACTTACTTATAGTAAAACTTCAAGTAAGACACTTTGACAATCAATACACAACTTCTGTGGCTACAAACTTCTGTATTTTTTAGATGCATCTGACAAACCTCAAAACCAACATCATCATTACTGCAAACAGGAACACTTGCATTCAAGATGTATAAAGGATTATTATACATAGGCAGAATTAATCTGCCTCAAAAGTACATGGGCTGACATTCGTTACCTTAATGCAGGAAACCCTTTTGTATGACCTTGAAAGCCTGAATTAGCAATGAACTGTTTAGCAGTTTTTAACCAAACCAAACAGACCTCCTCCTCTCAGAGACTTTATTGCATCTTTTTGTGGTCATTTTGCACCTCTTTGAAGCCCTTTGTGTCTCTTTGTGATTGTTTTGAGTCTCTTCAAAACAGTTTAGTGCATTATTGTGGTCAATTTGCGTCTCTTTGCAGTTGTTTGGCGTCTCCTTGTGGTTGATTTTGGTCTCTTTCTGGTCACCAAAGAAGAAAAAGAATAAGAAGAAGAAGAATAAGAAGAAGAAGAAGAAGAAGAAGAAGAGTTTAAGGCCCATTTCCAATCCGGCCCTACACCCTCCCACACAGCGGCCACTTCGGGACGAACTTCCCTCTCCGTTATACATAGCAACTGCTATAACGAAATAACAGACCATAGAACGCCGTGATTAACCAATCAGAATTGAGTATTCAACAACGCCGTGTAATAAATATATATACAACAATTTACAATCTAATGAACATGTCTACCGTTTTCTAGACTAGACGAGGGTATCTTTGATCCTAAATACAAGCTGTTTACTTTAAGTTGATAACGTCTGTATGACAATAAAGTAGAATAAATAAATGTCTCTTAGTTTGAGCAGATTACCGTAAATGTCTGTACCGGTAGTCACACGGAACTGACATTAGAGCGTGTTCCAACACAAAACAGCATGAAGTCCGTCTCTTACATCCATGGTCCTGCTACCATTAATTAATTCCGTCTGTACGAGGGACTACCAAGGCTAACGAGGGACTACCATGACTTAGTGACAAAGTGGCAACCTGGAGAATGAGACTTCTCGGTCACTGCCAAAGACATCAAGAACTCCCAGCAAGCATGCTGGTACTGCGGGAACCAACGCACGGGCATCGATCACAGGGACGTCCCACGCCAACATACATGGACGTACTGAGGACAGATGCTGGACAGTGCTGGCGAGCTAGCCAGATGTATGGTGGACTGAGATAGCTGGAAGCTCCGCTTGAAATCCCGTCTGGGGACGACCCAATTATATCAATTCCGATAGTTGTATTAACACTCTTTTACATCCACTACTATTGGTTTTGTGTTATTAGTCCTACTTGTATTAGTTATTACAGCTGCTGGGCTATTATTGTGGCTGCTTCCCTCTCTCTCTCTCTCTCTCTCTCTCTCTCTCTCTCTCTCTCTCTCTCTCTCTCTCTCTCTCTCTCTCTCTCTCTATCTATCTTCTCGGCAGATGGCCGCCCACCTAGAGTCCGGTTCTGCTCCAGGTTTCTTCCCACTAATCGGGGAGTTTTTCCTGGCCACAGCGCGCTTGGTTGATCTTGTTGGGTCTCTAAACTACGGTCTACGGTCTAAGACCTGCTCTATATATAAAGCGTCTTGAGATAACTTCTGTTGTGATTTGGTGATATATAAAAAAAAATTTAATTGAATTGAATTGAATGGTCAAGACAAGTTTAAAAGACAATATCAGGATTAAGTAATGGAAATATTACATTGGGCAATCTACTAGGAAAGACATCTAGGAAAGTACACAAACTTCTAATTAATTACTGAAGAGCAACAGGAATAATAGAGAGAATATATTTATTTATTATTATTATTATTATTATTATTTTCCTGCCAATCTACTGCTCCACTCTCGCTGTGGTGTTTTCTGTCTTTAATGTAAGAGTGCAGTAACATCTTTCACCACCCAGATGAACTGACATTTACCAGCCATTATAATCCAGAGGGGCACTGTTTCACTAATTTGAAGAAACTTTGAAGAAAATGTTTGGAAAACTCAAAAACATAATACAAATTAAGTATGACAAATAAAATGATTTCATAATTCAAACAAAGTAACAATGAGAAATAATGCTGGAAATCTCATGGAATTCAGAGGATTCAGAGAAAGTCCAGTGATCTTTCCTTTGCAGATTTTCGCTTCACGTCTCAGAATCGAAGTGACTTTATTCTCCGACGACAATAAATGTACAGAAATTTATGGTGGTGACGCTGATGCAGAAACATATTGACAAAATAGCCATAAGGTATTATTGATACACACAGTGGGAGATTGTACAGACCAACAGTCAGTATTCAACCACTATGAGCATTAAGGGAAGAATCCCCCCTTTTATATCTGACTGTCAGATCTTGCGATTTTGTGACAATTTTGCTCACTTGCCTTTTAATTTACAGATGCATCATTTGTAAATTACTTTCCCAGAATGCCTTTTGAGACTCCTGAGGGGAACAGGGACACCTTACATTTTTTACTATTTTCTGCTGCTGTCTCTTCTCTGAGGATTTCTTCCTGTATGACCACAATATATATTTTTTAATATGTTAAATTGTTCATATTAAGCCTACACATTTGTGTTGCTCATTCGGGGGGTTTTAGCAGCAGGATGGTTCACGGTGTGGTTGGGGCTTCAGACGCTGGTTGTGTTGGACCTGTGTAAAATGAGATATTAATATTGAGTAATGAAATGCATGAATTAAGTATTGGATGTTGTGGATTATTGGACATAATTCTTGAATATAAAGTGCTGTAGTGTACAAAGCCTTGTGCAGACATTTTTAGTAGTGAAAGTGCAACAAATGTTGAGTAAATTAAATTAAAATGGAGTGAGATAAGATGCATCACATGTTTCCTGGTTGTTCTTTGAGTCACAAGGAACAAGTGAGTCAGCACATGTCCGGTTGTCTGAGAGCAGGCGAGAGAAGTAAATTATATTAAACGGTAATCATCTAGAGGCACTAATGCTAATTTCTTTGCAGATGATGGGTAACTTTACCTGCAGAAAAAGACTAAAATATTCTGTGGTGGCAGTTTCTGTTAAAACAAGACATAAACCAAGGTAACAACTTGTCTTTCAAGTAAATTTAATAAAAAAGCATATATTAATAAGAAAAAGATCTGCAGATGGACTCACGAGCACAGCCACCTGAGTGGACTGTGGCAAGTGAGCCCCGAACACAAAGAGTAGTCAGTATTTATACATACTAAAGCATAACACACAGATAAGTGCAAAGAAGAGAAAGATAGAAAGTGTATCATTACGTCAGCACAGAACAGACAACAGAGCATCACAAGACATAACAAGTACTTCAGCCCTCTGTTGTTTATAGTCACAGAAGATAAAACTGTCGGGTCACTGTTTTAATGCTTATGGTGACAAGGTTGAACATGTGAGGCCCCGAGATTATCTAAAGGTACAGTGTTAACTTTGGCCTACTCCTCGGGGTGTTGGACTGTCAACTGCAGATATGAAAATTGCCATTACAATTCACTGCAAACAAACTATGAGCAAACAAATCTTTTCTAGTGACACTTTTTCAAGGTAAGGATGTCTCATTGCTAGCATAATGAAAAGGACCTCTGGTATCTCCTGCATTCAGCGCCCACTTTTCCTTTTCTTGCTTCTGCTGCCATGTCCAGTGCTGGCAAAGCCTCTCAGGTAGGTACGTCTTAAGTGAAGCCCCAGCACACATGTACTGAGAGTGACACCTAGCCTTCACAATACAAATTGCATTTTAATATATAGTCTGCAGGTTAAATATAATTTTAATTTAGAAAAGACGCATATATATTCATTGATAAATTAATTTGCACATGGTCCTCATATTGATTATTTAAAGTTTAAGGAAGCAAAGCAAATGTTCAGTGAATGTCAACAGCCTGAAAACTGAGAAAACTAGTTGGACAAGTTGCTTGGACAAAATGGCGTTGTATCTTCTTTTCCTGTTACAGTTCTGCTGAAGACCGCAGATATCACTTCCTCTGCGCATCTGATAAACATCAATGTAATATGTTTTTTTATATCTGTATTTCCATCTGTTCATGCTGAAATGTGTTTTTCCACATTCCCTAATCAGCCTTATGTGTTTTAAATTAACAAAACATTAGCGAATGTAACATTAAATTGGGATAAAACTAAATGTTTGATCATTGTCAACTTACATTTGATGAAAAATAAACTATGCACAGATAATACAGACTTAAACAGGTTTCATCTACATTATACACAGCATAAGCAAAGTTTATCACCTATACTCAGATATGAAGAGCAAATGTGATCGTGGAATATAACAAAACACACAACTTTAAAAATGTACAATTACATACAAATGCATCAATACTCACATTTAGTATAGTGGCAGACAACAAAAGTTATATATGAAGTTGGATACATAGTTATTTATTAAAGCTATTCACTTCTAAAATACAACAAAGATCAAAGATGACAAATTCAACAAGCAACTAGCAGACCCCCTGCACGCAAAAAACAAACAATCGTGAATCTCACACAATAAACAGGATAAATGACTGATGTGAAATGGTTGAAATGTATCCTTTCTTCAAATATACATAGAATCCAAAAACCATAAGAAATCCCAGTCTGTTCTAATTCCCAGGGCGTCAAATAACGAAGCTTTGTCACGGCCGTCGGCGTTTGGTACCGCTACACAAGGCACCCTTTATCATTTTCGCTGTATAAATGTAGTTTTAAGCCAAACCATCTTTCCTACACCTAACTATCGTGGTTTTGATGCCGGAAATAGCGTGACACCAAGGGACGTGACACCACGGGGCGGTATGTGACGAGTTGGGATGAGAACGTGTTGGAAATCCACATTCAATTTGGGCAATAACCAAATCAACAAATGCACCAAACGTTTATACACACAGAAGCAGGACATTAGTAACAAAGAACTAGCTACCTCTCCCAGGTGTTTCATTTGAATGATGTTGTTTCGCTGTGGTATTTTCTGTGTTTAATGTAAGAGTGCAGTAACATCTTCCACCACACAGCTGAACTGACATTTACCAGCCATTATAATCCAGATGGGCACTGTTTCAATAATTTGAAGAAACTCAATAAAATATTTGGAAAACTCAAGAACATAATACAAATAAAGCATGACAAATAAAATGATTTCATAATTCAACCAAAATAACAATGAAAAATAATGCTGGAAATCTGCTTTTCTTGACTTTCATTACAACATCCAACTTGGTCTGACTTATTGAACAACTGGACTCATTTCCTGATCTATTGCTCAGAGTTTAGAGGACGAATAAGACAGAAGACAGATGGGACATGTCAGAATAATCAAGGTGATTTACACCCTCAGAGAAATGGTCAGCTCTGTATCATCAGCATCATCGGAAGTGATAAAAATATATTTACAGTTATTACACGGCTGTGTTGAATACTCAATTCTGATTGGTCAATCACAGCGTTCTGGGGTCTGTAATTTCTGTATAACAAACCGTTGCTATGTATAACAGACTGTTGCTATGTATAACAGACTGTTGCTATGGGCGCAGCTCTGATGTCGGACTCTGACGGACCGTTTTTGTGTCAAAATATTGATTTCATCAGTAAGTAGCCGTGTAATAAGTGGGATAATGTACAGCCAGCGGGTCATTGTAGTGAAAGAATCCCCTTCAGGTCTTCGCGTCGGGGTGCAGAATCACCCTGTCGGGGATTCTTTCACAACAATGACCCGCTGGCTGTACATTGTCCCTTACATAATATCTGCCAACAGTAAAGGAACGAAATGGAACCTTGCAGAACATTATAAGCTGCACAAAATCCAGATTCAAATCCAAACATTAACATTTGTTTGCTGTCTTAAAGTGTAGAGTAGGTTTGGTCCTGATCTGTGCTGGCTGGTTGGAGGGTCTGGTAGATGGACTCTTCACATGTGGAGACTGGAGCCCAGTTCTCATAGGTGACAGATGCCTGAAACAGGAAAAGCATCAAACCTGAAATACAGCAGTAGCCAGAGTAACAGGAGCTCAGCGGTGCTGCAGCACAGTTGGTATGAGAAAAATAAAGCGTTTTTTGAACATTAAAGCTTGTAAATTAATCATGTAAAGCACAAAACAACATCCGGACACAGAGCCAGGTTCACTGGATGGCCAACATGTTGAAACTGTGGAAAACTTTAAATACCTCGGTACAGTTCTGGACTCCCAGGTGAGCTTTTCAGAAAATACAGAGTATATTTTCAAGAGATGCTCATAGCGACTTTATCTTCTCAGGAAACTTAGTGTCCTCGGTGTCAGTCAGCAGATTTTAGAATTAGTGTATAAAACTATTGTTGAGAGTGTTTTAACCTTTCACCTTCCTGCCTGGTACGGTCACCTGAACTGTAGATATAAGAATAAACTCTCTAGGATTGTGTCAGTAGCAAGCAAAGTAGTTAGTAAACCCCAAAAGTTCTTGACTCAACTTTTTACAGCAAGGACAAGAAAGAAAAGCGAAGAGCATCCTGCCAGATAGCTCCCATCCTCTCTTCAACCAGGCGCTATAGAGTCCCTCTGGCAACTAAAAATGTGTTTAAAAAGTCCGACATGCCATCTAGTGCCATCAATATTCTTACCTCAACAAAGTGACTGAGCAGATCTGAGCCACAGACACTGACATGAACTGTTTTAATGTGTAACATGACCTGTCTATGTATCCGTTTGTTCTAGCTGCTGTCTGCTTTATAATTTTGTTTCTTGTGTTTGATGAGCCGAAGATAAATTTCCACCCGGTGGAAATAAATAAAATAAAATTTGTCTGAAATTGCAAAAATAAAAAGAGTAATTAAACACCATACAGCAATCAAAGAAAAGTCACCTCCATGTGTATGTCGTCTGCATTTCCTCCGGTGTTCACACCAAAGTTCCTCCTTGTCTTCCATTTGTAGAGGAGCAGCAGAAGAACAGCCAGCAGCACAAAAACACAAGTCACACCGACAACCAGAGGCAGGAAGTAACCTGGGCAAGGGACATGGGAGCAGGGTTAGTATAGTAAACTAAAACCAAAATGAAAATAAGCAGTGTCTATCGTTGTGTTACTATTGGCTCACAAGCCTTGTTAGAAGTGGGAACCAGACGGTGGAAGCATAGCTCTGCTGCTGGGTGTTGATGTTGTAATGGAACAAACTTTCATTTCTTATCAATATACGTTCTTTGATTCAGGTTTTAAAACTTTTAAGAGGAGGGAACTGCATTCAAAACAATTGTTGAACCTCAAGGATACACACAGTGTGTTTCGGTGAGTAGCACTGAATGTAAACAGAAACTTTCTTTACAAGAAAACTCCACATGACACCTTTAATAAAAATGAGAAAATCTTCCTGTTATGATAAAATATCAAAGACGTTGGTCTAGATGTTTCTTGACTTGTCATGTGTTCATATCACATGTAAGATAATGTCTTGTATAATGTGTAGTATCTTTAATTAAACCTGAGTTTTACTGTAAAACTTTAATCTTCTATGTACTGACCTGTTTTATGTGCTGAAACAGAAAATGGATATTTTTATTATTCTTATTGGACAGTGTTGTTATGCTTAATTTGACATTTTTAAGAAAAAATAGTTTTGTTGAAGATGAAGTTGAGACACTGACCGGCAGGAGGACAAACAGTCTATGAACTGTACCTGTAAGCTGGTTGGTGGTTTCAGGGGAAACTGAAGATGTGAAACTTCCTGAACTGGAGCTTTGACTCTGAGTTGTTGTTGGTGTTGGTGTGGAGGCTGATGGGACTGATGCTGAAAAGGATCAGAGTACAGTTCGGGTTTGAAGTGGTTTGAGCAGCGATCAATGAAAACACAATGAAACAACCAGACACTGAATCAATACTGATACACAGAAATCCTGATGATAAAATTTGGATGCTGTTGATAGATAGACAGATAAATAAATCCTTAGATAATCGCTATTACATATATAAATAAGACCCAGTGTCTTAGGGGTTAAGGTGCACATCCACCTGGTTCTTTTGGCCAAACACCCAAACCAGCAGTCTTTTTTTACACAAATCATATAATCAAATAACCAATTTTCTTGGTTTCAAAACAAATATATTTAGTTTTTTTCGTCCTAAAAAAACAAAAGAAATAACTGGTCATATTTTAATTTCCAAGTATTTACCGTCAAACTCAGCCATTTATCCGTTTTTTTTCCACACTAACTGACGACCCATTGATACCACATGATACCATCGTTGTTTTACTATTGGCTCACAAGCCTTGTTAGAAGTGGGAACCAGACGGTGGAAGCATAGCTCTGCTGCTGGGTGCTGATGTTTTAATGGAACAAACTTTCATTTCTTATCAATATAGGCTCTTTGATTCAGGTTTTAAAACCTTTATGAGGAGGGAACTGTATTCAAAACAATTGTTAAACCTCAAGGATACACACAGTGTGTTTTGGTGAGTAGCACTGAATGTAAACAGAAACTTTGTTTTCAAGAAAACTCCACATGACACCTTTAATAAAAATGAGAAAATCTTCCTTTGATATGATAAAATATCAAAGATGTTGGTCTACTTGTTTCTTGACTTGTCATGTGTTCATATCACATGTAAGATAATGTCTTGTATAATGTGTAGTATCTTTAATTAAACCTGAGTTTTACTGTAAAACTTTACTCTTCTATGTACTGACCTGTCTTATGTGCTGAAACAGAAAGGGGATATTTTTATTATTCTTATCGGACAGTGTTGTTATGCTTAATTTGACATTTTTAAGAACATTTGTTTTTGTGAAGATTAAGTTGAGACACTGACTGGCAGGAGGACAAACAGTCTATGAACTGTACCTGTAAGCTGGTCGGTGGTTTCAGGGGAAACTGATGGTGTGAAACTACCTAAACTGGAGCTTTGACTCTGAGTTGTTGTTGGTGTTGGTGTGGAGGCTGACGGGACTGATGCTGAAAAGGATCAGAGAGTCCAGTTTGGGTTTGAAGTGGTTGGAGCAGCGATCAATGAAAACACAATGAAACAATCAGACAATGAATCAAAACTGATACACAGAAATCCTGATGATAAAAAAAACTAAAAGAAACAACTGGTCATATTTTAATTTCTGCTGCTGTAAGGTAATTTAAAAAGGGTTTTTTTTGCAGAAAAAAAGACAGAAAAGATGTTTCACATTATCCATTTTGGGGGGATTTGAAATGACAATAAATCTGTTTTTCATTATCAGTTTGTGTACTGAACTGAAGGTACTGTATGTGGATTATGAAGAAACATTTGAATAAAACAAACTCACCATCTGTGACAATGACGAAACGATCCCAGTATGAATCTGGAGACGAAGCTCTGCCGTAACCACATCTGTACGATCCTGTGTCTGACTTGGTCACCTGTTTGATGGTCACATACAGTCCATATACAGATGCTTCTTTATATTTAATGCTGTATCTGCCACTCTGAGTTTGGTTGCCTTCTGTTTCGATGAGAAGGTCTTCTTGTTTTTTACATTCGTCCTTACAGAAGAACTTCTGCTTTCTGTCGACATTTTTTTTGCATGGCCAAGTGAGTTCTTCACCTTCAGTTTGTGTACGGAAGAATTCTGATTTTCCAGGCAACAGTGCTCCTGAAAAGATGAACAATCAAAGTTACCGTCTGAACTTCTGCAGTCTGATCACAATATTTCCTGCTTCACATTGACACAGATCCACAGAGACACACTGGGAGCTGCCCAGTTCAGCCACAGTCCGTGACTAGTGGGGTAATCATTTGCTACATCAATATATTTAGAGTTCATACATCATAAATAAGTAAGAAAGTAAAGTTTATTTCTTTAGCAGCTTTCACTGATACAAAATCACAAAGTGCTTTACATTAATAAAAATAATACATCAAGTCAATATTAAAAGTAGCGATGACAAGCGCAGTGCTGTCAAGATAAAATCACAACAAAACACACAAATGAGGACAGAGACACATAAACAAGTCAAAAGTTCTAAACACAGTCAATAAAAGTCCAATAAAAGCAGTAAGTAAAGTGGAGTAGTTATTCAGACAGATTAACAAAACCCTGTCTGAATAAAGACGTTTAAATGTCACAGGAGTCTAGAGATCGCAGTGATAGGGAGACGGAATTCCATAAATTGGGAGCGACAGCTTGAAAGGCACGGTCACCTCTGGTTTTATAGTGGGTTTGGGGGACTGCGAGTAGTTTTCTGCACTTTGGACTAAATAAAAATAATAATAACTAGAATGAGCACATACCTTCGCCAAGGTGCCTGACTTTAAAAACAGATCACAGCTCTCAGCTGGCGGTACCGTGAGGTGGTCGGCTTATTATTAACACGGTGTGTTTCGTGTAACGTATCGGCGGATGCCTCTCTCATTCATCAGCCTTGTTATGTCTGTATGACGTTACACCACGTTGTCTCTCATCCCGTCATCTACCGCTTTTTTCTTTCTCACCGCAGACAGACAGCAGCTCCCGCATCTCGTCATCAACGCATCAACTTGTCATCAGTTACACTACGCCTGTGTTATACTCTGTGGTCTTAATGCTCAGACTGATCGGAATCCTTAAACAAATTCCTGAATCCAGATCATGATCCAGATCGCCACCAAAATTGAATGGATTGTTCATTGTGCCAAACCCCACCCCTCCAAAGAATTCAAATCCATCACAAACGTTTGGAGTAATCCTGCTAACAGACAGACAGACAGACAAACCAACGCCGGCAGAGGTAATAATTATAATAATTGAAATAACCCATATTCTTCCCACAATTTCATTTGATTCCATTCTTTCCTCACTAAATATGGTGAACACACTAAATATATCAGGTTAAAAGACTTTCAGTAGAAACTCACCATCTGAAATTCTGACCTCAACGTCGCAGTATGACTCTGGAACCGAAGTTTTGCCCAAACCATACCTGTACCGTCCTGCGTCAGACTTGGTCAGATGTGTGATGGTCACAGTCAGAAATCCTCCTCCTGAAGATCTGTTTCTGTATTTAGTGCTGAATCTGCCACTCTGAGCTCTGACATCATCTGTTTTAATAAGAAGATCTTCTGCTTTACATTCGTTCTTACAGAAGAACTTCCTGCTTCCATAGGAAGAGAAGTAGCGTTTAAGTGAACCATTTCCTCCTTCAGCTCCTGTGTAAATGTAGACTTTTGCACTGACGAGCCGAGTGTTTCCACCACACAGTGCTGTTGAAAATAAGAACAGAGAACACTGATGGTCAGTTCTTTCTGTTATGAGGACTTTCTTATTTGTTTGGTTGTTTTGCCTGACCTGTCTCTCGGACGCCCCTGCTCACTTCAGCAGGCCATGTTCTCTCCTCTATAAGGCCTAGGCCACACCGTCTATCTTTACCTGTGTGTGACGGCTCATGGTGCAGACTCCGTCCTTTCCACACTTCCCATTCATTGTCTATGGAAGCAGCCGTGCAATGCATTCTGGCAGGGTGGAGAGAGACGGAGCATCACGTTGGCCGCTCCTCATTTGCATAAAGTTGAGGTCTAATCTACTTTATGCTAATCAGGGGCGTATAGCGCGACTCTCCACCTCTGGAAACTCCCTAGAAACATTTAAACTAACTGTTATCTAAAACACAGATAGATTTAGCAACTGCATGGCTTATTTCTAAAATGTTTTCAGAAACACATTTTGGTGAACTATTTTTGTGATATAAGAGAAGAAAGAGCCGCCATGTTGAACACGTGCCCTGTGGACACGTACCATCACTGAACTGCTGCAGCTCGCACGCGTGTGGCATCCACACAGACAGCGTTGCTTGAATTTGTCTTTGATAATGGCACAATATTTATTTTAGACAGAAAAAGGTTAAGAATTTTAAACAGAGTTAAAGTTTTAAAGGGTTAAAAATAAATATATTTTTTTCACATGTGTGACATATTCTACAGATATAGACATTGAAACTGTGAAATGTGAAATGTTGCTGGTATGATGTCAATACGACTATCAACAGATCATTTTCAATGTCTATTTTTGCTGAGAACCGCGCACGTCACACGGATAAAATAGGCAACACGCTGAACACCTCCCATCCCTGAACCATCCATTAGATGCACTCAGACTCTCTTGCCAGCAGTAAATCACTGTACCCTACCAGTCAGCTTGCATTGTCTGCATATGAGTCCTATCCCTGTTACGCTGCACACACCAGTCATGACACACATTTGATTTCAATGCAATGCTGGATTAGATTGTGGAAATGCTGTGGATACCCACGAGTCTCCCCTTTACAGATATGCCCACTTTATGATAATCACATGCAGTTTGGGGCAAGTCATAGTCAAGTCAGCACACTGACACACTGACAGCTGTTGTTGCCTGTTGGGCTGCAGTTTGCCATGTTATGATTTGAGCATATTTTTCATGCTAAATGCAGTACCTGTGAGGGTTTCTGGACAATATTTGTCATTGTTTTGCGTTATTAATTGATTTCCAGTAATAAATATATACATACATTTGCATACAACAGCATATTTGTCCGCTCCCATGTTGATAAGAGTATTAAATACTTGACAAATCTCCTTTTAAGCAAATTTTGAACAGATAAAAAACCTGTGACTAATTTGCAATTAATTGTGATTAACTACGGACAATCATGCGAGTAATGACAATTACATATTTTAATCGATTAAAAGCCCTAAACAGGACATCTGAATAAAGATACAGTAAGTGAAAAACATTGTACATTTGGATCAGGGGTCCCCAACCTTTTTTCCTCTGAGAGCTAATTTAACAAAATGAAAGAGGCTGTGAGCTGCTCATAGCACCAGGTTGAACATCGCCAATAGCAGAGATAATTCCTGTCTTACCTTTATTGTCCTTAAACATCCTTTAATATTTTAAGATCAGTCCTCACCTGAGAAGAAGCAGAAGGACAGAACATGGTGGATATTCATTCTGAATTTGATCCTGATGGAGAAAAATCACTAATTTGCAGGAGAACTGCCTCTATCACTTCACTCCTTCCACTATCTGTCTGTCAGTCAGTCAGGAAGCTGCTTTTAATTTAACATTTCCTTCGTCTATCTCTATTTCCGTTTGCTGCTTTAGTTGCACCCACAATATGATGAATGATCATGATGATGATGATGATGATGAAGTTGAAGGGGGCTACAAGTGTTATATGAATTTGTGTAGATCATTGGTTTCGTGATAAAGCGGCTCTGAAGCTCATTTGACACAGTAACTGCAATAAAATGCTGTAACACATCTGACTGAAAATACTGTTAAATCATGAATTTAAAAAATTTAAAAAATTTAAAAAGTTCAGTGAATTTCAACAACCTTGTCCAGTTAAAGAAAAGAATAATAGTGTGGTCAGTAAGAGACTTACTTATAGTAAAACTTCAAGTAAGACACTTTGACAATCAATACACAACCTCTGTGGCTACAAACTTCTCTATTTTTTAGATGCATCTGAAAAACCTCAAAACCAACATCATCATTACTGCAAACAGGAACACTTGCATTCAAGATGTATAAAGGATTATTATACATACGCAGAATTAATCTGCCTTAAAAATACATGGGCTGACATTCGTTACCTTAATGCAGGAAACCCTTTTGTATGACCTTGGGAGCCTGAATTAGCAATGAACTGTTTAGCAGTTTTGAACCCAACCAAACAGACCTCCTCCTCTCAGTGACTTTATTGCATCATCGTCTCTTTGCAGTTGTTTTGCGTCTCCATGTGGTTGTTTTTTGTCTCTTTCTGGTCACCGAAGAAGAAGAAGAAGAAGAAGAAGAAGAAAAAGAAGAAGAAGAAGAAGAGGAAGAAGAAGAAGAGTTTAAGGCCCATTTCCAATCCGGCCGCTACACCCTCCCACACAGCGGCCACTTCGGGACGACCTTCCCTCTCTGTTATACATAGCAACTGCTATAAAGAAATAACAGACCATAGAACGCCGTGATTAACCAATCAGAAATGAGTATTCAACAACGCCATGTAATAAATATGTTTACAACAATTTACAATCTAATGAACATGTCTACCGTTTTCTAGACTAGACGAGGGTATCTTTGATCCTAAATACAAGCTGTTTACTTTAAGTTGATAACGTCTGTATGACAATAAAGTAGAATAAATTAAATGTCTCTTAGTTTGAGCAGTTTATAGTAAATGTTTGTACCGGTAGTCACACGGAACTGACATTAGAGCGTGTTCCAACACAAAACGGCATTAAGTCCGTCTCTTAAATCCATGGTCAAGACAAGTTTAAAAGACAATATCAGGACTAAATGATGGAAATATTACATTGGAGAATCTACTAGGAAAGACATCTAGGAAAGTACATAAACCTCTAATTAATTACTTAAGAGCAACAGGAATAATAGAGAGAATTTATCAATTTATTATCATTATTATTATCATTATTATTATTGTTATTATTTTCCTGCCAATCTACTGCTCCACTCTCGCTGTGGTGTTTTCTGTCTTTAATGTAAGAGTGCAGTAACATCTTTCACCACCCAGATGAACTGACATTTACCAGCCATTATAATCCAGAGAGGCACTGTTTCACTAATTTGAAGAAACTTTGAAGAAAATGTTTGGAAAACTCAAAAACATAATACAAATTAAGTATGACAAATAAAATGATTTCATAATTCAACCAAAATAACAATGAGAAATAATGCTGGAAATCTCATGGAATTCAGAGGATTCAGAGAAAGTCGAGTGATCTTTCCTTTGCAGATTTTCGCTTCACGTCTCAGAATCGAAGTGACTTTATTCTCCGACGACAATAAATGTACAGAAATTTATGGTGGTGACGCTGATGCAGAAACATATTGACAAAATAGCCATAAAGTATTATTGATACACACAGTGGGAGATTGTACAGACCAACAGTCAGTATTCAACCACTATGAGCATTAAGGGAAGAATCCCCACTTTTATATCTGACTGTCAGATCTTGCGATTTTGTGACAATTTTGCTCACTTGCTTTTTAATTTACAGGTGCATCATTTGTAAATCACTTTCCCAGAATGCCTTTTGAGACTCCTGAGGGGAACAGGGACACCTTACATTTTTTACTATTTTCTGCTGCTGTCTCTTCTCTGAGGATTTCTTCCTGTATGACCACAATATATATTTTTTAATATGTTAAATTGTTCATATTAAGCCTACACATTTGGGTTGCTCTTTCGGGGGGTTTTGGCAGCAGGATGGTTCACGGTGTGGTTGGGGCTTCAGACGCTGGTTGTGTTGGACCTGTGTAAAATGAGATATTAATATTGAGTAATGAAATGCATGAATTAAGTATTGGATGTTGTGGATTATTGGACATAATTATTGAATATAAAGTGCTGTAGTGTACAAAGCCTTGTGCAGACATTTTTTGTAGTGAAAGTGCAACAAATGCTGAGTAAATTAAATTAAAATGTAGTGAGATAAGATGCATCACATGTTTTCTGGTTGTTCTTTGAGTCACAAGGAACAAGTGAGTCAGCACATGTCCGGTTGTCTGAGAGCAGGCGAGAGAAGTAAAATATATTAAACGGTAATCAACTAAAGGCACTAATCCTAAATTCTTTGCAGATGATGGGTAACTTTACCTGCAGAAAAAGACTAAAATATTCACTGCAAACAAACTTTGGGTGAACAAATCTTTTCTAGTGAGACTTTTTCAAGGTAAGGATGTCTCATTGTTAGCATAATGAAAAGCACCTCTGGAATCTCCTGCATTCAGCGCCCACTTTTCCTTTTCTTGCTTCTGCTGCCATGTCCAGTGCTGTCAAAGCCTCTTAGGTAGGTACGTCTTAAGTGAAGCACCAGCACACATGTAGTGAGAGTGACACCGCTTTCACAATACAAATTGCATTTTAATATATAGTCAGCAGGCCAAATATCATTTTAATTTAGAAATAACGCATATATATTCATTTATAAATTAATTTGCACATGTTCATCAAATTGATTATTTAAAGTTTAAGGAAGCAAAGCAAATGTTCAGTGAATGTCAACAGTCTGAAAACTGAGAAAACTAGTTGGACGAGTTGCTTGGACAAAATGGCGTTGTATCTTCTTTTCCTGTTACAGTTCTGCTGAAGACCGCAGATATCACTTCCTCTGCACATCTGATAAACATCAGTGTAATGCTTTTTTTTATATCTGTGTTTCCATCTGCTCATGTTGAAATGTGTTTTTCCACATTCCCTTATCAGCCTTATGTGTTTTAAATTAACAAAACATTAGCGAATGTAACATTAAATTGGGATAAAACTAAATGTTTAATCATTGTCAACTTACATTTGATGAAAAATAAACTATACACAGATAATACAGACTTAAACATGTTTCATCTACATTATACACAGCATAAGCAAAGCTTATCACCTATACTCAGATATGAAGAGCAAATGTGATCGTGGAATATAACAAAACACACAACTTTAAAAATGTACAATTACATACAAATGCATCAATACTCACATCTAGTATAGTGGCAGACAACAAAGGTTACATATGAAGTTGGATACATAGTTATTAATTAAAGCTATTCATTTCTAAAATACAACAAACAACAAAGATGACAAATTCAACAAGCAACTAGCAGACCCCCTGCACGCAAAAAACAAACAATCGTGAATCTCACACAATAAACAGGATAAATGACTGATGTGAAATGGTTGAAATTGAACCTTTCTTCAAATATACATAGAATCCAAAAACCATAAGAAATCCCAGTCTGTTCTCATTCCCAGGGCCTCAAATAATGAAGCTTTGTCACAGCCGTCAGCGTTTGGTACCGTTACACAAGGCACCCGTTATCATTTCTGCTGTGTAAATGTAGTTTTAACCCAAACCATCTTTCCTACACCTAACTATCGTGGTTTTGATGCCGGAAATAGCGTGACACCAAGTGGGCGTGACATCAAGGGGCGGTATGTGACGAGTTGGGATGAGAACGTGTTGGAAATCCACATTAAATTTGGGCAATAACCAAATCAACAAATGCACCAAACGTTCATACACAAAGAAGCGGGACATTAGTAACTAAGAACTAGCAACCTCTCCCAGGTGTTTCATTTGCATGATGTTGTCTCGCTGTGGTGTTTTCTGTCTTTAATGTAAGAGTGCAGTAACATCTTTCACCACACAGATGAACTGACATTTACCAGCCATTATAATCCAGATGAGCACTGTTTCAATAATTTGAAGAAACTCAATAAAATATTTGGAAAACTCAACAACATAATACAAATTAAGCATGACAAATAAAATGATTTCATAATTGTTTCTCTTGATTTTCATTACAAAATGCAACTTGGTCTGACTTATTGAACAACTGGACTCATTTCCTGATCTATTGCTCAGAGTTTAGAGGACGAATAAGACAGAAGACAGATGGGACATGTCAGAATGATCAAGGTGATTTACACCCTCAGAGAAATGGTCAGCTCTGTATCATCAGCATCATCGGAAGTGATAAAAATATATTTACAGTTATTACACGGCTGTGTTGAATACTCAATTCTGATTGGTCAATCACAGCGTTCTGGGGTCTGTAATTTCTGTATAACAGGCTGTTGCTATGTATAACAGGCTGATGCTATGTATAACAGACCGTTGCTATGGGCGCTGCTCTGATGTCAGACTCTGGCGGACCGTTTGTGATAATGTACAGCCAGCGGGTCATTGTAGTGAAAGAATCCCCTTCAGGTCTTCGCGTCGGGGTGCAGCATCGCCCTGTCGGGGATTCTTTCACAACAATGACCAGCTGGCTGTACATTGTCCCTTACATAATATCTGCCAACAGTAAAGGAACAAAATGGAACCTTGCAGAACATTATAAGCTGCACAAAAATCCAAACATTAACATTTGTTTGCTGTCTTAAAGTGTAGAGTAGGTTTGGTTCTGATCTGTGCTGGCTGGTTGGAGGGTCTGGTAGATGGACTCTTCACATGTGGAGACTGGAGCCCAGTTGTCATAGGTGACAGATGCCTAAAACAGGAAAAGCATCAAACCTGAAATACAGCAGTAGCCAGAGTAAAAGGAACTCAGCGCTGCTGCAGCACATTTGGTATGAGAAAAATAAAGTGTTTTTTGAACATTAAAGCTTGTAAATTAATCATATGCAGCACAAAACAACATCCGGACACAGAGCCAGGTTCACTGGATGGCCAACATGTTGAAACTGTGGAAAACTTTAAATACCTCGGTACAGTTCTGGACTCCCAGGTGAGCTTCTCAGAAAATACAGAGTATATTTTCAAGAGATGCTCACAGCGACTTTATCTTCTCAGGAAACTTAGTGTCCTCGGTGTCAGTCAGCAGATCTTAGAATTAGTGTATAAAACTATTGTTGAGAGTGTTTTAACCTTTCACCTTCCTGCCTGGTACGATCACCTTAACTGTAGATATAAGAATAAACTCTCTAGGATTGTGTCAGTAGCAAGCAAAGTAGTTAGTAAACCCCAAAAGTCCATGACTAAACTTTTTACAGCAAGGACAAGGAAGAAAGCGAAGAGCATCCTGGCAGATAGCTCCCATCCTCTCTTCAGCCAGGCGCTATAGAGTCCCTCTGGCAACTAAAAATGTGTTTAAAAAGTCCGTCATCCCATCTAGTGCCATCAATATTCTTACCTCAACAAAGTGACTGAGCAGATCTGAGCCACAGGCACTGACATGAACTGTTTTAATGTGTAACATGACCTGTCGATGTATCTGTTTTTTACTAACTGCTGTCTGCTTTTTAATGTTGTTCCTTGTGTTTGGTGAGCCGAAGACAAATTTCCACCCTGGTGGACAATAAATGAAATAAAATTTGTCTGAAATTGCAAAAAAAAAAAAAAAATGAAACACCATACAGCAATCAAAGAAAAGTCACCTCCATGTGTATGTCGTCTGTATTTCCTCCGGTGTTCACAGCAAAGTTCCTCCTTGTCTTCCATTTGTAGAGGAGCAGCAGAAAAACAGCCAGCAGAACAAAAACACAAGTCACACCGACAACCAGAGGCAGGAAGTAACCTGGGTGAGGGACATGAGAGCAGGGTTAGTATAGTAAACTAAAACCAAAATGAAAATAAGCAGTGATATAGAGTCGTAAAACTAATACTAAATAAAAAAGATATCCTTTAAAGGTGCTATTGATAACATTGATAACATTCAGCCACTAGATGTCACAGTCTCCCTCCCTCGTTCCATTGCATTCACTTCGTTGTTGCCAAGCATTTACCATCAAACTCAGCCATTTATTTGTTTTTTTACTGGCAGGAGGACAAACAGTCTATGAACTGTACCTTTAACCTGGTCGGTGGTTTCAGGGGAAACTGATGGTGTGAAACTTCCTGAACTGGAGCTTTGACTCTGAGTTGTTGTTGGTGTTGGTGTGGAGGCTGATGGGACTGATGCTGAAAAGGATCAGAGAGTCCAGTTTGGGTTTGAAGTGGTTGGAGCAGCGATCAATGAAAACACAATAAAACAATCAGACACTGAATCAATACTGATACACAGAAATCCTGATGATAACAATAGGATGCTGTTGATAGATAGACAGATAAATAAATCCCTAGATAATCCCTAATATATATATATAAATAAGACCTAGTGGTTTAGGGGTTAAGGTGCACATCCACCTGGTTCTTTTGGCCAACCAGCAGTCTTTTTTTTGCACAAATCATATAATCAAATAACCAAGTTTCTTGGTTTCAAAACAAATATATTTAGTTTTTTCATCCTAAAAAAAACTAAAATAAATAACTGGTCATATTTTAATTTCTGCTGCTGTGAGGTCATTTAAAAATGTTTTTTTGCAGAAAAAAAGACAGACAAGATGTTTCACATTATCCATTTTGGGGGGATTTTAAATGACAATAAAACAGCTTTTCATTATCAGTTTGTGTACTGAACTGAAGGTACTGTATGTGGATTATGAAGAGACATTTAAATAAAAGAAACTCACCATCTGTGACAAAGATGAGTTCATCCAGGTATGAATCTGGAGACGAAGCTCTGCCGTAACCACACCTGTACCATCCTGCGTCCGACTTGGTCACCTGTGTGATGGTCACATACAGTCCATGTACAGATGCTTCTTTATATTTAATGCTGTATCTGCCACTCTGAGTTTGGTTGCCTTCTGTTTCGATGAGAAGGTCTTCTTGGTTTTTACATTTGTTCTTACAGAAGAACTTCTGCCTTCCGTAGACGGTATTTCTGCATGCCCAAGTGAGTTCTTCTCCTTCAGTTTCTGTATGGAAGAATTCTGATTTTCCAGCCAACAGTGCTCCTAAAAGATGAACAATCAAAGTTACCGTCTGAACTTCTGCAGTCTGATCACAATATTTCCTGCTTCACATTGACACAGATCCACAGAGACACACTGGGAGCTGACCAGTTCAGCCACAGTCCGTGACTAGTGGGGTAATCATTTGCTACATCAATATATTTAGAGTTCATACATCATAAGTAAGTAAGTAAAGTTTATTTATTTAGCACCTTTCACAGATACAAAATCACAAAGTGCTTTACATTAATAAAAATAATACATCAAGTCAATATTAAAACTAGCGATGACAAGCGCAGTGCTGTCAAGATAAAATCACAACAAAACACACAAATGAGGACAGAGACACATAAACAAGTCAAAAGTTCCGAACACAGTCAATAAAAGGCCAATAAAAGCAATTAGTAAAGTGGAGTAGTTATTCAGACAGATTAACAAAAGCCTGTCTGAATAAAAAGTCTAGAGATCGCAGCGATAGAGGGACGGCATTCCATAAATTGGGTGCGACGGCTTGAAAGGCACGGTCACCTCTGGTTTTATGGTGGGTTTGGGGGACTGCCAATAGTTTTTGGTCAGAAGACCTAAGAGCCCGATTTGGTGTGTAAGGGAGGAGGAGGTCAGTAATATACTGGGGTGTTTGACCATGCAAGGCTCTAAAGGTTAGCACCAGTATTTTAAAATGGATGCAACATTTAATGGGAAGCCAGTGCAGAGAGGATGAAATAGGGGTGATATGTGATCTCTTGTTATTTCTAGTTAAAAGCCGAGGAGCTGCACTTTGGACTAAATAAAAATAATAATAACTAGAATGGCACTCGGAGAGCACATACTGTACCTCCGCCAAGGTGCCTGACTTTAAAAACAGATCACAGCTCACAGCTGGCGGTATCGTGAGGTGGTCGGCTTGTTATTAACACGGTGTGTTTCGTGTAACGTATCGGTGGATGCCTCTCTCATTCAGCAGCCATGTTATGTCTGTGTAACGTTACACCACGTTGTCTCTCATCCCATCATCTACCGCTTTTTTCTTTCTCACCGCAGACGGACAGCAGCTCCCGCACCTCGTCATCAACACGCGATCAACGCGTCATCAACTCGTCATCAACGCGTCATCAGTTACCTTGCGCATGTGTTATACTCTGTGGTCTTAATGCTCAGGCTGATCAGAATCCTTAAAAGAATTCCTGAATTTGGATCATGATCCAGATCGCCACCAAACTCTAATGGATTGTTCATTGTGCCAAACCCCACCCCACCAAAAATTCAAATCGATCACAAACTTTTGGAGTAATCCTGCTAACAGACAGACAGACAGACAGACAAACCAACGCCTTTGGCATTGGCAAAGGTAATAATTATAATAATTAAAGTAACTCACATTCTTCCCACAATTTCATTTGATTTCATTCTTTCCTCACTAAATATGATGAACACACTAAATATATCAGGTTAAAAGACTTTCAGTAGAAACTCACCATCTGAAACTCTGACCTCAAAGTCAGAGTACGACTCTGGAACCAAAGTTTTGCCCAAACCACACCTGTACCGTCCTGCGTCAGACTTGGTCAGATGTTTGATGGTCACAGACAGATATCCTCCTCCTGAAGATCTGTTTCTGTATTTAGTGCTGAATCTGCCACTCTGAGCTCTGACATCATCTGTTTTAATAAGAATATCTTCTGCTTTACATTCGTTCTTACAGAAGAACTTCCTGCTTCCATAGGAAGAGAAGTAGCGTTTAAGTGAACCATTTCCTCCTTCAGCTCCTGTGTAAATCTTGACTTTTGCACTGACGAGCCGAGTGTTTCCACCACACAGTGCTGTTGAAAATAAGAACAGAGAACACTGATGGTCAGTTCTTTCTGTTATGAGGACTTTCTTATTTGTTTGGTGGTTTTGCCTGACCTGATTCTCGGACGCCCCTGCTCACTTCAGCAGGCCGTGTTCTCTCCTCTATAAGGCCTAGGCCACACCGTCTATCTTTACCTGTGTGTGACGGCTCATGGTACAGACTCCATCCTTTCCACACTTCCCATTCATTGTCTATAGAAACAGCTGTGCAATGCATTCTGGCAGCGTGGAGAGAGACGGAGCATCACGTTGGCCGCTCCTCATTTGCATAAAGTTGAGGTCTAATCTACTTTATGCTAATCAGGGGCGTACAGCGCGACTCTCCGCCTCTGGAAACTCCCTAGAAACATTTAAACTAACTGATGTCGATCTAAAACACGGACAGATTTAGCAACTGCATGGCTTATTTCTAAAATGTTTTCAGAAAAACATTTTGGTGAACTATTTTTGTGATATAAGAGAAGAAAGAGCCGCCATGTTGAACACGTGCCCTGTGGACACGTACCATCACTGAACTGCTGCAGCTCGCACGCGTGTGGCATCCACACAGATAGCGTTGCTTGAGTTTGCCTTTGATAATGGCACAATATTTATTTTAGACAGAAAAAGGTTAAGAATTTGAAACAGAGTTAAAGTTTTAAAGGGTTAAAAATAAATATATTTTTTTCACATGTGTGACATATTCTACAGATATAGACATTGAAACTGTGAACTGTGTAATGTTGCTGGTATGATGACAATACGACTATCAACAGATCATTTTCAATGTCTATTTTTGCTGAGAACTGCGCACGTCACACGGATAAAATAGGCAACACGCTGAACACCTCCCATCCCTGAACCATCCATTAGATGCACTCAGACTGTCTTGCCAGCAGTAAATCACTGTACCCTACCAGTCAGCTTGCATTCTCTGCAAATAAGTCCTATCCCTGTTACGCTGCACACACCAGCCATGACACACATTTGATTTCAATGCAATGCTAGAATTGATCGTGGTAACGCCGCATTAGAAACTAGTAACAGAATATATCAGAGAACAGGACTAGGGCTGTCAAAGTTACCGCGATAATAACGCGTTAACGCTAATTCGTTTTCCACTAATTTCTTTAACGCATTAACTTGCAATTTTTAGGTTGAAGGATTTATAGCTAGAGTGACGATACTGGTATCATATGAAACTAGTAAACCTAAGGAATCCATTGGTACCAATCATGTCATACTAGCTTGTCGAGAAGGAGGTTAAATAACGCTCCAAATGTACGCTAAATTTTGAAGAGGAAAAACTGGCATGGCCATTCTCAAAGGGGTCCCTTGACCTCTGACCTAAAGATATGTGAATGAAAATGGGTTCTATGGGTAACCACGAGTCTCGTCTTTACACACATGCCCACTTTATCATAATCACATGCAGTTTTGGGGCAAGTCATAGTCAAGTCCGCACACTGACACACTGACAGCTGTTGTTGCCTGTTGGGCTGCAGTTTGTCATGTTATGATTTGATTATATTGTTTTATGCTAAATGCAGTACCTGTGAGGGTTTCTGGACAATATTTGTCATTTGTTTTGTGTTGTTAATTGATTTCCAATTATACATATATGCATACATTTGCATACAACAGCATATTTGCCCACTCCCATGTTGATAAGAGTATTAAATACTTGACAAATCTCCCTTTAAGGTACATTTCTGAACAGATAAAAAACGTGTGACTAATTTGCAATTATTTGTGATTAACTACGGACAATCATGCGATTATTCACAATTACATATTTGAATCGATTAAAAGCCCTAAACAGGACATCTGAATAAAGATACAGTAACTGAAAAACATTGAACATTTGGACCAGGGGTCCCCAACCTTTTTTCCTCTGAGAGCTAATTTAACACAATGAAAGAGGCTGTGAGCTGCTCATAGCACCAGGTTGAACATCGCCAATAGCAGAGATAATTCCCGTCTTACTTTTATGTCCTTTAACATCCTTTAACATTTTCAGATCAGTCCTCACCTGAGAAGAAGCAGAAGGACAGAACATGGTGGATATTCATTCTGAATTTGATCCTGATGGAGAAAAATCACTAATTTGCAGGAGAACTGCCTCTATCACTTCACTCCTTCCACTATCTGTCTGTCAGTCAGTCAGGAAGCTGCTAATTTAACATTTCCTTCCTCTACCTCTCTTTCCGTTTGCTGCTGTGGTGGCAGTTTCTGTTAAAACAAGACACAAACCAACGTAACAACTTGTCTTTCAGTGAATTTAATAAAAAGGCATACATTAATAACTAAAACATCTTCAGATGGACTGCAGATGGACTCACGAGCACAGCCACCTGTTGTGGACTGTGGCAAGTGAGCCCCGAATACAAAGAGTAGTCAGTATTTATACATTTAAAGCATAACACGAAGATAAGTGCAAAGAAGAAAGGAAGAGAAGGATAGAAAGTGTATCAATGCGTCAGCACACAGCAGACAACAGAGCATCACAAGACATAACAAGTATTTCAGCAATCTGTTGTTTGCAGTTACAGAGAACTAAAATGTCAGGTCACTGTCCTATGGTGACGAAGTTGAACATGTGAGGCCCTGAGATTATCTAAAGGTACAGTGTTAAACTGCAGATATGAAAATTGCCATTACATTCCTCCCTTTGAGCATTCTATGCTCACTATAATAATTAACATATCTGATTACTACTAGCACCGTTGTAATACACAAAATCAAAGTGTGAAGATACTATGTGATTTTGATTTAAGTATAAGAGAAAGAAGGAATTAAACTATCTCAGACAATATCATCATAAAATGGTGGCATCCACCCTGGAGGTGTAAAAAGGTCAGGAATGCCTTTCTCCAGCTGTGGTGTATGTACATATTGTCCAACAGTAGATTTGATCAAAGAGGCAATCATAGCTTTAGCACAAGGAAAAATGCATAATCAATTTAACAAGTCTGATGTACTCTTTAACACATATAAGATAATGAAAAAAAAACTAATATAATATAGGCATAGGAATGAAAATAAAAATGAAAAATAAAAAAGATAAAAATGTGTTTTCTCCAGGTTTGGTCAGTTTGTCGGAGAAGTTGTGCAACAGGTCTCTGTCGTCCCCCATGCTCCTGCATTAGTATTATGTCATGTACCCACCCCGGTCGTCAAAAGTCTGTGTCAATGGTCTGGTGTAGTCTGTTAGGTCCAATGTTGGAGGCGATTTTAGAGCTAGCTTCAAATCAACAAAAGCTTTTTCTGCTTCAGGTGTCCAGATAATCTTATATTGTGTAAGGGCAAAATTTGTCGCGTTTACCACAGCAGAGAATCAGAGACCCTGTGAAAATCAATTTTGGGGTCCGCTGTTTACTCCCAACCTGTAGCATCATTACACCTTTTAGTCTAAGGTCCCAAATCTTGCCACCTTTCATCCTTCGATTTGACCAGTGAGACGTTGGGATCAGAGTGTGGTATCTGAAATAGAGACTGAAAAAGTGTGTCAGGCATAGTCACTGAAACAGCCAGTCAAGCTTGAGTTTGTCCTTATCAAGGCCCTCTCTGTACCATTTGTTTTCAAACTCACTGTCTACTCCAAAAAGAGATAAGCGAGGTGCATTGCAAGTCATGTTTTCTCATAATATCTGTGTGTGGCTGTGGAGAGAGTGTCATTAACAGAGTTAAGTGCAGTGTTTGGGATTTTCCATTGGTAGGCATATAACAGGTCCTTTTTACCATATTTGACAAAAGATGTTGTTTTACTAATTCTGGTTACAACTATGCCCTGTGGTGTAGCTCTTTACCAGTTTCCTGTACAGATTCAAGATATTCAATTGCTTGTGAAATCATGAGTTGTGTGTCTGTGTTCTTACGTGTCTGATGTGCAGATAGGTCACTGTTTCCCGTCTCCGTGTCAAAGCTAGATGAATCCTTCACTGTCCT
This sequence comes from Sebastes fasciatus, assembly GCF_043250625.1. Lineage (NCBI taxonomy): Eukaryota > Metazoa > Chordata > Actinopteri > Perciformes > Sebastidae > Sebastes > Sebastes fasciatus. The sequence goes on along the minus strand of NC_133802.1, from coordinate 28,465,138 downwards.
CGACCCCTCCGCTAGTCAATCAGCCTGTGTGTCCTGGTTCTCAGGGCAATTCCTTGCCCAGTATCCCATCTTTCCACATCTGAAGCAGGCGTTGGATCTCCCCCTGCCTCCATCCCTTCTGCCATGGCACGATTCTCGACAGTCTCAAGGTTTCCGCATTCCCAAGTGATGCAGAAAAGAATAATAGTGTGGTCAGTAAGAGACTTACTTATAGTAAAACTTCAAGTAAGACACTTTGACAATCAATACACAACTTCTGTGGCTACAAACTTCTGTATTTTTTAGATGCATCTGACAAACCTCAAAACCAACATCATCATTACTGCAAACAGGAACACTTGCATTCAAGATGTATAAAGGATTATTATACATAGGCAGAATTAATCTGCCTCAAAAGTACATGGGCTGACATTCGTTACCTTAATGCAGGAAACCCTTTTGTATGACCTTGAAAGCCTGAATTAGCAATGAACTGTTTAGCAGTTTTTAACCAAACCAAACAGACCTCCTCCTCTCAGAGACTTTATTGCATCTTTTTGTGGTCATTTTGCACCTCTTTGAAGCCCTTTGTGTCTCTTTGTGATTGTTTTGAGTCTCTTCAAAACAGTTTAGTGCATTATTGTGGTCAATTTGCGTCTCTTTGCAGTTGTTTGGCGTCTCCTTGTGGTTGATTTTGGTCTCTTTCTGGTCACCAAAGAAGAAAAAGAATAAGAAGAAGAAGAATAAGAAGAAGAAGAAGAAGAAGAAGAAGAGTTTAAGGCCCATTTCCAATCCGGCCCTACACCCTCCCACACAGCGGCCACTTCGGGACGAACTTCCCTCTCCGTTATACATAGCAACTGCTATAACGAAATAACAGACCATAGAACGCCGTGATTAACCAATCAGAAATGAGTATTCAACAACGCCGTGTAATAAATATATATACAACAATTTACAATCTAATGAACATGTCTACCGTTTTCTAGACTAGACGAGGGTATCTTTGATCCTAAATACAAGCTGTTTACTTTAAGTTGATAACGTCTGTATGACAATAAAGTAGAATAAATAAATGTCTCTTAGTTTGAGCAGATTACCGTAAATGTCTGTACCGGTAGTCACACGGAACTGACATTAGAGCGTGTTCCAACACAAAACAGCATGAAGTCCGTCTCTTACATCCATGGTCCTGCTACCATTAATTAATTCCGTCTGTACGAGGGACTACCAAGGCTAACGAGGGACTACCATGACTTAGTGACAAAGTGGCAACCTGGAGAATGAGACTTCTCGGTCACTGCCAAAGACATCAAGAACTCCCAGCAAGCATGCTGGTACTGCGGGAACCAACGCACGGGCATCGATCACAGGGACGTCCCACGCCAACATACATGGACGTACTGAGGACAGATGCTGGACAGTGCTGGCGAGCTAGCCAGATGTATGGTGGACTGAGATAGCTGGAAGCTCCGCTTGAAATCCCGTCTGGGGACGACCCAATTATATCAATTCCGATAGTTGTATTAACACTCTTTTACATCCACTACTATTGGTTTTGTGTTATTAGTCCTACTTGTATTAGTTATTACAGCTGCTGGGCTATTATTGTGGCTGCTTCCCTCTCTCTCTCTCTCTCTCTCTCTCTCTCTCTCTCTCTCTCTCTCTCTCTCTCTCTCTCTCTCTCTATCTATCTTCTCAGCAGATGGCCGCCCATCCAGAGCCCGGTTCTGCTCCAGGTTTCTTCCCACTAATCAGGGAGTTTTTCCTGGCCACAGCGCGCTTGGTTGA